>NC_134038.1:750169-837650 GCF_965140245.1 Athene noctua
CGGGGGGGCAGGACCACTGCAGCTCGCCCCGCGGCGGCATGAGGGGTCTGGCGGGACCCTGGGCCTGGCTCTGCTGGGGGGGGGGCATGTGGGGACTCGTGGGGTCACCCCCCCCCCCCTTCTGCCACACCGCAGGCAGCCCCTGCCTGCACCCCGGGTTGGGGGGGGGCAGCTGCCGGCACGGGAAAGGGAGGGGGGGGGGGTCTGTGAACCCATCAAATAACCTGCCCGCACAGGCAGCTGCCCGCAAGGATTCACATCCCTGCCCCCCCCCGGCCCCGCACCGCTGCCCCCCCCGCACCCCCCCCCCCCCGTCCTGTCACCAGATCCCTGCCCCAAAAAATATTTGGCACCTTCAGGCCCCGGGGAAGCACCTGCTGCTCCCCCCGGGGAGATTCTGCCCGGGGGGGGGCCCAGCACCGACGGGAAGGGGATTGGGGATGCTGGGGGGGGGCTGCCGGGGCCCCCCCACCCTCTCACGGTGTCGGGGGGGGGGGTCACGCTGCTGAGTCACGGCGGGTACCGGGATGCTGCATCCCACCGCCCCCCCCGGGATGCTCCCCCCGGGCCGCGGGACCCCCCGGCCCCCCCCGGCCCCCCCCGCGCCCCCTCGGGGCGGCAGGTTCCCCCCCCCACCCCCGACACACACACGCACATTCCCCCCCCGCCGGGGAGGGGCGGGGCGAGGGGCCGGGCCGAGCCGGACTCACCTGCACCCCCCAGTCCGCCCAGTTCGCCCAGTTGGCCGCGGCGCCGCCAGTACCAGACCAGGGCGAGGGACGCGGCGTGGCCCGCGGCCACCAGCGACGGGAAAAGGGACCCCGAGTCCTCCATGGCGGGGGGGGAGGGGGGGTCAGCCCGGCTCGGCTCAGCTGGGCCCGGCTCAGCCCGGCTCGGCTCGGCGGGGCAGGGACGCGCCAGCGCCCGCCCCCCCCGGGGCAGCTCCCGCTCCGCCTTAACCCCTCCCGGGCCGCGCGGGGAGGCGCCGCCCGGCCCGCGGCACCGGCAGGATCGGGCCCCCCCCCCCGGGTCCCGTGTCCCCCCCCCGGGTCCCGTGTCCCCCCCCCGCCCCCATCACTCACATCCCGGCTTTTTATATCCCGGGACGTAGCGGCGCCAGCGGCCCCCCCCCGTCCCGGGTTCCCCCCCCCCGGGTCCCGGCGGGTCTCACCTACCCGGCACGACCTTCATGGGTGCGGGCAGGGGACAGGCAGGGGACAGGCAGGGGACAGGCAGGGGACAGGCAGGGGACAGGCAGGAGCGGGCAGGGGACGGGCAGGGAACGGGCAGCAACGCGGCTCCGGCGGCGGCGGCGGCGGGGGGGGGGGGGGGGGGGCGGGCTCCGATATAAATAACCGGGGACCCGTCACCGACCCGAGTTAGAACATGACACGGGGGGGGCGGGACGGGGCGGCCGCGGCACCCCGGGACCCCCCGGACCCCCCCGGCGCTGGGGGTCCATCAGCCGCCGCCGCGGGATTTCATTACAGCGGCGCTAACGACGGGGAACGGACCCCGGAGATTTGAGGGGGGGGGGGTAGGGGGCTCGCGGGGGGGGCGGCGGGACGCGATTCACCCCGCCAGGACCCCCCCAGCGCCCCGCACCCCGTCCCTGCCCCCCCCCTCGACTCCGCGCCGGGTTTTCTCGCAGCCGATGGAAAACCGGATCCCCCGCGGGGGGGGGACGGGGCGGGGCGGGCCCGGGGCTCCGCCGCTGCGTCCCACGGGGGGGGGGGGGGGGGGGGGGTGGTGGGCAAACACCCCCCCCCCCAACTCACGGGGGTCTGGGCAGGGGCTGCGGCCGGTGCCCCCCCCCGGGGGGGATGACAGTGGGGACGCGGCGGCAGGGCCGCCCCACGCGGGACGACGCTGCCCACGGGTGCAGCGGGGCCCGAGGCGCCCCCCCGAGCGTCCCCCCCCCGCGTCCCCCCCCCGCGGGGCCGGTGACTCACGGCGCTGGCGGCGAAGCGCGACCGGCGCCTTCGCGCTGGAAACTTGGAGCAGCAGCGGCTGCCCGGGGAGGGGGGGGCTGAGTCACGGCCTGGGGTGGGGGGCGCGGGGGGGCGCGGGGGGGCCTCACCGCGGCCTCGGGGCGCCGCCGGCAGCTGCCCCGGCCGGGGGGGGACACCCGGACCCCGCAGCCTCCCCCGGCGCCAGCTGCTGCCGGGATCGGGTGTCGCTGCGGGGAGGGGGGGGGGGCAGAGGCGGGGACCCCCCCGCAGCCCCCTCCCCACCGGCAGCCCCGCGCTCACCAGCTGCCGCCGTCCGTCTGTCCGGACCCGCCCCGGGCACGGCAGAGGGGGGAACTTGGGGTGCAGCCCCCCACGCGGCGCACACACATCCCCCCCCCCCCCGGAGCAACCCCCACCCACAGTACAGCCCCCCCTCACCCACGGCACAGCCCCCCCGGCAGCACCGAGACCCCCAGCAGCACGGGGGGGGGTCCCTGGCAGCAGGGAGTGTCCCCAGCAGCACGGGGGGGTCCCCAGCACCCCCCACACCCCTTGGGCATCACAGGGAGCCACCTCGCTGCCCCCCCAGCACACTGAGCCCGGGGGGGGGGTCACTGAAGCCCCCCAGGGCACCAGCGCCGCATCCCCCCCCCCCCTCCAGGCAGGGGGGACCCCGGGAGCTCTGGCAGGCCATGGGGTCCCCCTGGATGCAGCAGGGGGGGCACAGCAGCCCCCCCACCCCCGAGCTTGGCTGGGGAAGGGGGGCGTGGCCCCAGCTCCGCGCTGGGGGCTGGTGGGGGCTGCTGAGACCCCCCCCGGGGGCACAGCAGGGTTACAGTGCCCCCCACCCCCCCATGACAGCACCCTGGGGGGCACCAAGGCTGGCGAACCCCCGTCCCACCCAATCTGGGGGTGTCGTGTGAGCGTCCCCCCCCTCCCCACCCCACCTGGACCGATACCTGGGGCTGAGCCGGGCTGGGGGGGCAGCCGAGAGGCCCCCCCCGCCGCGGTGAGAGGCTCCACGTGCCGCTCGGCCTCCTCCTTCCTGCGGTAGAGCCGCTCGCCGGGGGCGTCGGGGGGCCGCCGGGGGGGCTCGGCGGGGCGCCGGGGGGGCTCGGCGGGGCGCCGGGGGCGCTGCAGGGACAGCGGGACGATCTCGGGGGGCAGGCGCAGGTACCGGCGCAGGTAGGCGACGCCCTCGTCCGTCAGGTACCAGTAGAAGTGGCGCCAGGCGAAGGTCTCGCGCACGAGGCGGCGGGAGCGCAGCGAGGCCATGGCCCGCAGCACCTCCACGTTGGCCACGCCGGGCAACTGCGGGTGCGGGCGGCGCGGCCGCGGGTCCTTCTCGGCCACCAGCACGCCCTCGCGGAACAGCAGCTCCAGGATGGCGCGGAGGTGCTCCAGGGGCATCAGCATCCCCGCCACCATGCTGCCGGTCGGTGCGGGTCAGCACGGCTGGGCACGGATCAGTACGGCTTGGCACGGGTCGGCACGGGCCGGCACGGGTCAACACGGATCAGCACGGCTGGGCACGGATCAGTACGGCTTGGCACGGGTCGGCACGGCTTAGCACAGCTTGGCACAGCTTGGCACGGGTCGGCACGGATCAGCACGGATCAACACGGATCAGCACGGGTCCACACGGATCGGCACGGATCAGCACGGGTCCACACGGATCGGCACGGCTTGGCACGGGTCAGCACAGATCAGGATGATCCGGCACGGCACGGCTCGGTATCTTCTGGCACAGCCGGGCACAGCTCGGCACGATCTGGCACGGCTCGGTACGGTCTGGCACGGCACGGCACGGCTCGGTATAGTCCAGCCCGGCGCGGCACGGAAACGCTCAGTGCGCTCTGGCACGGCTCAGCGCGGTCTGGGATGATCTGGCACGGCACGGCCCGGCCCCGTACGGTCCGGCACAGCTCACCACAGCTCACCACAGCTCACCACAGCTCACCACAGCTCACCACGCTCCGGCTCGGCGCGGAACTGCCCGGTACGGTCTGGCGCGGCCCGGCGCGGTGAAGCCCCGGCCCAGCCCGGCCCGGCTCGGTAAGCCCCGGCTCAGTAAAGCCCGGCCCAGTGCCTGCCGCGGGCAGAGCGGCGGCAGCTCCACCCCCGGCCCGGGGGGGGGGGGCTGTGGGGAGCGGGGGGGGGCCCGGGGCAGCCGCCGCTCGGGCCAGCCCCGAGTCAACGGCCCCTCCCCGGCCCCGCCCGGGGGGGACACACGGCCGGGCCCCCCCGCCACAACGCCCCGCCCGGCCCGACCCACCCGGCCGGTTCCCGCGCGGGTCCCGCCCCGCCCCGGAGCCGCCGAAGATGCGGGGGGGGGGGACGGGACCCCCTCCACACCCCCCCGAGCCCGGGACACACACCCCCCCCCCGCAATCCGGGGGGGGACCCTGAACTCGGGGGGGGACACCAGGGCAGCCCCCCCGGCGGGGCGGCAGGGCCGGACCCGCCAAGGTCAATATTTGCTCCGGGCCGGTCCCGGGTGATTCAGGAGCGGGGGGGGGGGGGTAAGGGTGGGGCCGCAGCCCCCCCGGGGGGACTCCACGTCGCGGGGGGGGGGGGGGGGGGGAAGCAGGACGGTCCCGGCGCAGTTTTGCCGCCCCCCCCCCCCCCCAGGGCTGGCAGGTGGGGACGAGGCAGCTGCCACCCCCCCCCCTCTCCCGGCCCCCTCCCAGGTCCAACAGGGAGGCGGGGGGGGCCAGCAGCCCCCCCCCCCCATGGGCAGCCGGATCCTTCACTGCCACGTGCCAGGAGCAGGGGGGGCTCTGGGACATCCCCCCCCCCCCCCCAAATCCGGGGGGCGTCACGGCCCCACAGGCCTGCAACAGGGGAGGGCCCCCCCCCGCCCCCCAGCCAGGGCTCCCCCGCCCCCCCCCCGGCCCATAAACCCCCCAACAGCAGGGGGACGGGGGGATTGGGGGGGGGGGAAGGAATGCAGGAACCCCCCCAAGAGCACGGGGGGGGGGATGTGGGGGGGGGCTGAAGGATGCAGGAGCCCCCCCAGCAGCAGGGAGGGAAATTGGGGGTCCTGGGGGATAGAGGAGCCCCCCAACAGCGGGGGGGGGGGGAACGTGGGGGGAGCTGGGAGATGCAGGAACCCCCCCAAGAGTGTGTGTGGGGGGAATTGGGGGGGTCCTGGGGGTGGAGGAGCCCCCCAGGAGCTGGGGGGGGGCTGGGGGATGCAGGAGCCACCTGTTGTGGCCCCCCCCCCCCATCCTGGTGACACTGGGGATTTACTGGGAGCCGGGGGGGGGGCAGTGGGGTGCAGTGAGGGCCGGGGGGGAGGAGCAGTGACACCCCAACCCCACAGACTGGGGTGATGTAACCGCGGGGGGGGCGGGGGGGGGGGCCCTGCTGGGCTTTGCCCAACTTCCCCATCCTGCTGATGTTGGAGGGGGGGGGAAACTGAGCCCCCCCCATCCCCCAGCACAGAGCACCCCCCCACCCCAGCCCTGCCCCCCTCCAGGATGGCGACAAGAGCGGGGACACCCCAGACCCCCCCCCCCCCCCATCCGCGGGGGGGGGGGGGGGGGCCATCACCCCCTGAGTATGTGTGTGGGACCCCCCCGCGCCCCCCCCGCCGGGTCACGGCCGCGGGAATCGCTGAGTCAGCGCCGGCCGCGCTGATCCGCCGCGACGTGACAGCGGAGCCAGCGCCGGGCACCGTGCCGGGACCCCCCCGCGCCCCCCGGGACCCCCCCCGGCGACAGGAGCTGGCAGCCGGTGGCCCCCCCGCACCCCTTTAGGGGTGCGGGGGGGCCACCGGCTGCCAGCTCCTGTCGCCGGGGGGGGGTCCGGGGGTCTTTTCCCCGTGCTTCCCACCGGGAACCAGCTGCGGAAGGAGGGGGCCCAGCCTGGCATCCCCCCCCCCCCCCCCCATGGCCCGGGGCCACCACCCGCCAGGGTCTGGGCCACCGCCCTCGCCAGAATCTGGGCCACGAACTTCCCCAGCACTTGTGCCACCGCCCTCGCTGGCCCCCACGGCAGATCCTGCGGCAGCCGCTTGTCCCCCACGATGGCCACTTGCCCCCACAAATGGCTACTTGCCCCCCGCAGCAGCCTCTTGCCCCCCACAATGGGCCGCTTGCCCCCGTGATGGGTTGCTTGATCCCCTGCAATGGCCACTTGCCCCCTGCAGTAGCCGCTTGCCCCCCTGCAATGGGCCACCCCCCCTCTGATGGGCCGCTCGCCAGCTGCAATGGCTGCTTGCCCCCTGCAATGGCCGCTTGCCCCCTGAGGCAGCCGCTTACCCCACGCAATGGGCCACTTGCCCCTCACGATGGCCACTTGCCTCCCTGCAACAGCCACTTGCCCCTCACGATGGCCACTCGCCAACTGCAGTGGCCACTTGCCCCACGATGGGCTGCTTGCCCCTTGCAATGGCCACTTGCCCCCTGCGGCAGCCGCTTGCCCCCACGATGGGCTGTTTGCCCCTCACGATGGCCACTCGCCAGCTGCAATGGCCACTTGCCGCCTGCGGCAGCCGCATGCCTCCCCGCAATGGGCCACTCGCCAGCTGCAATGGCCACTTGCCCCCTGAGGCAGCTGCTTGCCTCCCACAATGACCACTTGCCCCCACGCGATGCCCATTTGCCCCCACGATGGCCTGCTTGCCCCCCTGGAATGGGCTGCTTGCCCCCACGGTGGGCCACTCGCCAGCTGCAATGGCCACTTGCCCCCTGCGGCAGCCACTTACCCCCCACAATGGGTCACTTGCCCCCACGATGGGCTACTTGCCCCCCTGTGATGGTCGCTTGCCTCCACGATGGCCACTTGCCCCCTGAGGCAGCCACTTACCCCACGCAATGGGCCACTTGCCCCCTGAGGTAGCTGCTTGCCCCCCACAATGATCACTTGCCCCACGATGGCTGCCTGCCCCCCTGTGATGGCCACTTGCCCCTACGGTGGACTGCTTGCCCCCCACAATGGCCACTTGCCCCCTGCAGCAGCCCCTTGCCCCCATCATGGGCTGTTTGCCCCCACGATGGGCTGCTTGCCCCCTGCAAAGGCCACTTGCCCCCCGCGGCAGCCGCTTGCCCCCACGACGGGCCGCTCGCCCCCCGCCATGGCCGCTGCAGTGACGCGGGGCCGGCAGCAGCCCCGTGACCGCGTCCTCGGGCGCCCGTTACTCACGGGCCAGTGCCCGGCGCTGCGGCACGGCCCCCCCGGCCCCCCGGCCCCCCCGGGACCCCCCGGGATGGGACCGGCCCCCCCCGGGATGGGACTGGAGCCCGCCGGGATGGAACTGGCCCCCCCGGGATGGAACCGGCCCCCCCCGGGATGGGACTGGAGCCCGCCGGGATGGGACTGGCCCCCCCAGGATGGAACCGGCGCCCCCGGGATGGGACCGGCCCCCCCGGGATGGGACCGGCGCCCCCGGGATGGGACCGGCGCCCCCGCCCCCCCGCACCTTTCAGGGCGCTGATCTCGTGGCGGATGGACCGGGCCGGACCCTCCATGGCCGCTCCCGCCGCTCCCGCACGGTCCCGCAGCTCCGGGGCGGCCCCGCCCGGCCCCGCCCCCCCGCTCGGCCCCGCCCCTCCCATCCCCACCCCCCCACACCCCCCCGCCGCAGCCCCCCCCCCGCTGCGGCACCGCGTGTCCCCCCCCCGGTCCCCCCCCCCCTCCCCGGGCACCTGCTGGGAACCGGCCCCGCAGCCCCGCCCCGGCGGCACCACCGACCCCCCCCGGCACCACCGACCCCCCCCGGCACCACCGAACCCCCCCCCCGGCACCACTGACCCCCCCTGCCCCATCACCACAGCCCCCCCATTCCACCCCCCCCAGCCGGGGGGTCACACACACGGGTCCCCCCTTACCCCCGGGGGGGCCGCAGCTGCCCCCCCCTCCAAGTCACTCCTGGGGCCCCCCCGCGCCCCCCCCCGCGGTGCCAGGGCCGGGTCCTGCCGCAGTGCGGCCACTGCCGGGGGGGGGGGGGGGGGCGAGTGGGGGGGGCACCCCCAGATCCCCCGCGGCCCGTCTGAGCGCCGGGGGGGTGGGGGGGTGTCCCATTGCCCCGTTGCCACCCGCGGTGGCCACTGGCCCGGTTTCACTTCACACCGGCCACGATGGCGGCTCCAACCACGAGGCCACCGCCGGCACACGGTGGCCACGGCGGCACACGGTGGCCATCACCGGCACACGGTGGCCACCGCCAAGCCCGGGCCTGTGGCCACGTTGGTGGCCAAACCCCTCACCCCCTCGCCCGCCCGCGCAGCCGCCCTCGGCCAGTCCCGGCCGGGCCGTGGCTACCGGCACGTGCCGCCCAGCGCGGCCACCAGGTCCCGTGGCCACCAGCCCCGGTGGTGGCCACAAGCCCGCTGGCAACCGGGAGGATTGGGGGGGGGGGGTGGCGGCTGCTGCCAGGGCCGTGGCGCCCCCCCCAAGTGTCCCCCGTCTCTGGGGGGGGGCCCGAGGGTCCCTCGGCCGCGGCACCGGGGCGGGGGCCACCAGTAGCCACCTGGAGGGAGCCGGGGGGGTGTGTGTGGTGTGTGACGCCCCCCCACGCCCCCCCCAGGAAGCTCCCGGCACCCCCAGGCCACCCGCGGGGGGGGCAGGCGCAGGCAGGCGCAGGCAGCTCCCGCCCCTTGTAAGGGCATGGCCGCCGCACCGGCCCCCCCGGCCCCCCCCGGCCCCCCCGGGGCAACAACGCGACCCCCCCCCGGTGCCCTTGACCTTGACCCCAGCGCCCCCCCCCCAGTGCTGCCTCCTGCCTCTCCTTGCCCGCCCCCCCCTGCCCCAGACCCCCCCCCCCGCCTGTGCCCCCCCCCCGCCCCCCCCGGCGCTCACCCCAACACCCCCCCAGACCCCCCCAAAGTGCCACAGACCTCATGGGGGGGGAGGCGGAGGGGGGGCACAGGCACAGCCCCCCCCGCCTGGTCACCCCGAAACCCCCCGTGAGCACCGACACCCCGGGGGGGGGACACACGACCCCTGAGGGGGGGGGGGGGGGCGATCTCGGGGGGGGGGGGGGGGCAGGCCCTGAAGGGGGGGGGGGGGGAGCAGCCCCGGGGGGGCGGGGGGGGTCCCCGGGCCCTGCCGGCGCTTCCCGTGTCCTATTATGGGAATGAGCCGCCGGGCCCCCCCCGCGCGGCCGCCCCCGAGCCGGCTGCGCCCCCCCGCGCCCCCCGCCCCAAATCGGGACCCCCCCAGCGTGGGGCCGGGGGGGCGGGGGGGGCGGGGGGGGTCGGTACCTTTGTATCGCTCCCGCACGTCCTCGTAGGCTTGGACCAAGTCCTGCTCCTCGGGGGCGGGGGGCAGCGGCCCCTGGGGGGGGGCGGCCATGGGGGGCGCGGGGGGGCTCCCGGCGGGGCCAGCGGCCGCGGGGGCGACCGGCCGCGGTGTCCGGTGGGCGCGTGTCCGGCCCAGCCCGGCGGGACACGGGACGGGACGGGACGGGACGGGCCGCCCCCCCCGGCCCTTAAAGGAGCCGCCGGAGCTGCCGCCCCCCCGGCACCGCCCCCCGCCCGGGCACCGGCCCGCCGTGGGGCACCGACCCGCGTCTGGGGGGCACCGACCCACGTCTGGGGGGCACCGACCCACATCTGGGGGGCAGGGACACTGTGGGGTGCAGACCCATGTCTGGGGGGCACCGACCTGCATCTGTGGGGCACGGACCCGTGTCTATGGGGCACGGCACCGCCATGGGGCACCGACCCTGATTTATGGGGCACAGGCACTGTGGGGCACAGACGTGCGCCTGGGGGGCACTGACACCCATCTGGGGGGCATGGACACTATGGGGCACAGACCCTCAGCTATGGGGCACTGACCCACATCTGGGGGGCACGGCCGCTATGGGGCACAGACCCTCAGCTATGGGGCACTGACCCACATCTGGGGCGCGCGGCCGCTATGGGGCACGGCCAAACTATGGGGCACGGCACCCCACCGAGCACTGCACCCCCCGGGGCACGGCCCCCGTGTGGGTCACAGCACCCCCAGGGCGCAGCCGATCTCGGGGCGGGGGGGCGCTGAGGGCCTGGGGGGGGCGCAGGTGACGGGGGTGGGTCAGGGGGTGCCGGATACACCCCCCGTCTGCCCCCACCCTCCCTTTTGGGGGGGGCTGCCCCCTCCTCCTGCCCCACACAGAGCCCCCCCAGTCGTGCCCCGGCTCCCCCTGCGGCGCCACATGAGGATGGGGGGGGGGGATTTGCTGCCCCACAACCCCCCCGGGCCCTGGGGGGGCCCCGCTCTGATGGGGGTGACCCCCTACACCCCCCCAGCAGCCGCGGAAGCCGCGGGGGCCCTGGGCAAGGGGGGGCCAGGGGCCACCAGCCCCCACGGACGGAGCTTCCTGGGCCCGAAATACAGAGCGGGGCTGGGGGGGCAGGAATGGCCCGGGGGGGGCTGGGGGCGCGCTGGGGGGGGACACACCGGTCACCCCACAGGGACACACCAGCTGCTGTACTGGGACATACGGGGCACATGCCAGGGGACGCCCCCCACGTCGGGGGTCACACGCATGTGCCCCCCCCAGCCTCAGCACCGCGGTGTCACCGGATGCCACCACCGGACACGGCACGTGGGGACACCCCGGGACTGGCCTGGGAGCTGTGGGGACACCCTGGGGACACCCCGGGACAAGGCCACACACTGAGGGGACACCCTGGGGATGTGACCACATGGGGACACCCCCAGGACATGTCCTGGGAATTGTGGGGACACCCCGGGACAGGGCCATGAGCTGCAGGGACACCCTGTGACATGTCCTGGGGGCTGTGGGGACGCTCTGGGGACACCCCAGGACAGGGCCACACACTGCGGGGACACCCTGGGGACACCCCGGGACCGGGGGGGACACCCCGGGGCCGTGTCCCGGGTGCTGCAGGGTCACGGGCCCCCTGGGCCACCCTGGGGCCACGCTGGTGGCCCCTGCCCCCACAGCAGAGCCGAGGGGACACTCGGCCTCGTCCCCAGCACGTGGCTCTGCCACCCCCAGAGGACCCAGCCCCGGGGTGTCCCCCCCTGTGTCCCCTCCCCGGTGCCAGCGGAGACCCCTGCGGCCCCTCAGCCACCCCCCGCGCCGCGTCCTTGGGGACACTGGGGGGGTGGTGGCACAACATTGCGTCCCCCACGGTGGCACCGCTCCTGTCACCGCGTCACCCCCCCGGCACAGCACAGGGGCTCCCGTGTCCCTCCCGACCCCCCCGGCAATGCCCCATGGTATCACCCCCACGGGGGTGGCTTCACCGCGACATCTGTCCCCTCCCCGGTGTCACCCTGAGGCACGGGGACCCCCGAGCCCCCCCTCGTGAAGGCACGGACACGACGGCGCAAGGTCCCCGCAGTGTCCCCCCTCCCGGCACAGCGTCCCCCACCTCAGCGCAGGGTCCCCGCAGTGTCCCCCCTCCCGGCGCAGCGTCCCCCACCTCAGCGCAAGGTCCCCGCAGTGTCCCCCCTCCCGGCGCAGCGTCCCCCACCTCAGCGCAGGGTCCCCGCAGTGTCCCCCCTCCCGGCACAGCGTCCCCCACCTCAGCGCAGGGTCCCCGCAGCGTCCCCCACCTCAGTGCAGGGTCCCCACAGTGTCCCCCACCTCAGCGCAGCGTCCCCCACCTCAGCGCAGGGTCCCCGCAGTGTCCCCCCTCCCGGCGCCGTGTCCCCCACCTCAGCGCAGGGTCCCCGCAGTGTCCCCCCGTCCCTGTGCCAGGGGCGCTGCCGGCGCAGCCCCCCCGCGGCGGCTGGCGGGGACCCTCCCCGGTGCCCGGTGCCCGGTGCCGGTGCCGGTGCCGGTGCCGGCGCCCCCACCTGCGATGCGGATGACCGCCCTCTCGGCGGGGTCCAGCACGGTGCCGCTGCCGGCGGCCGCCCGGGGGCGCCGGGCCCGCTGGTGCCGGCCCAGGTTCCAGGGCAGCGTGTCCCCGGCGCCGGGCGGGGCGCTGCCGCCGCTGGAGCTCTCCTCCGCCATCGCCCCCGCCGCGGGCCCTGCGCCGGGGGACAGGGGCGTCAGGGGACACCGCGGGGACACCGCGGGGACACCCCGGGACCCGCCACGCCACGGCGCCTGCGGGCGGGGCCCGAGCGTCGCGGCTCTACTGGGGCCTCGCGACGCCCCACGGGGACACCGGGGACACGGGGGGGGGGACACCGGCCGGGGCTGGGGGTACAAAGCCGTGGTGGCACTTGGGGACTGGGGGGGATGAGGCCGAGGTGGCACTTGGGGACTGGGGGGACGAGGCCGAGGTGGCACTTGGGGACTGGGGGGGATGAGGCTGAGGTGGCACTTGGGGACTGGGGGGGACGAGGCCACGGTGGCACTTGGGGACTGGGGGGACGAGGCCGAGGTGGCACTTGGGGACTGGGGGGTACAAAGCCGTGGTGGCACTTGGGGACTGGGGGGGATGAGGCCGAGGTGGCACTTGGGGACTGGGGGGACGAGGCCGAGGTGGCACTTGGGGACTGGGGGGGATGAGGCTGAGGTGGCACTTGGGGACTGGGGGGGACGAGGCCACGGTGGCACTTGGGGACTGGGGGGACGAGGCCGAGGTGGCACTTGGGGACTGGGGGGTACAAAGCCGTGGTGGCACTTGGGGACTGGGGGGGATGAGGCCGAGGTGGCACTTGGGGACTGGGGGGGACGAGGCCACGGTGGCACTTGGGGACTGGGGGGACGAGGCCGAGGTGGCACTTGGGGACTGGGGGGGACGAGGCCGAGGTGGCACTTGGGGACTGGGGGGGACGAGGCTATGGTGGCACTTGAGGACTGGGGGGGACGAGGCCACGGTGGCACTTGGGGACTGGGGGGGACGAGGCTGAGGTGGCACTTGGGGACTGGGTGGATGAGGCCGCAGTGGCACTTGGGGACTGGGGGGGACAAGGCTATGGTGGCACTTGGGGACTGGGGGGGACGAGGCTATGGTGGCACTTGGGGACTGGGGGGGACGAGGCCGAGGTGGCACTTGGGGACTGGGGGGACGAGGCTGAGGTGGCACTTGGGGACTGGGGGGGACGAGGCCGAGGTGGCACTTGGGGACTGGGGGGACGAGGCTGAGGTGGCACTTGGGGACTGGGGGGACGAGGCCGAGGTGGCACTTGGGGACTGGGGGGACGAGGCTGAGGTGGCACTTGGGGACTGGGGGGGACGAGGCCATGGTGGCACTTGGGGACTGGGGGGACGAGGCCGAGGTGGCACTTGGGGACTGGGGGGGACGAGGCTGAGGTGGCACTTGGGGACTGGGGGGGTCGAGGCTATGGTGGCACTTGGCGACTGGGGGGATGAGGCCACAGTGGCACTTGGGGACTGGGGGGGACGAGGCCGAGGTGGCACTTGGGGACTGGGGGGGACGAGGCTGAGGTGGCACTTGGGGACTGGGGGGACGAGGCCGAGGTGGCACTTGGGGACTGGGGGGGTCGAGGCTGAGGTGGCACTTGGGGACTGGGGGGACGAGGCTGAGGTGGCACCCGGCTGTGCCCGGGGGGGTGGGGAGCGCCGCGTCACCGACGCTGCCACCCACCACGTCCCCTCCGTCCCCCCGCGGTGACACCGGGGCGGGGGCTTCTCCCAGCCAAGGTCGAGGGTCCCTTTGGCCAAGGTCACGGCTGGGGGGGGGACACGGGCGGGTTCTGTCCCGGCCCTTGGGGACATTTTTGGCCAAAATCCTGCCAGAACGTGCCCCCGCCCCCCCCGGGGAAGCTCCTGAGCGTGGGCACATGCGGGGGGGGCGTGGGGGGAGAACGCGCGTGTGCGGGGTGAGCGGGGGGGGCACATGCGGGGGGGCGATGGGGGACACACACACACGCGGGGGGTGACGGGGGACACACACACACACGGGGGGGCGATGGGGGACACACACACGCGGGGGGGCGATGGGACACACACACGCGGGGGGGTGACGGGGGACACACACACACGCGGGGGGGGCACACGCGTGGGCCCAGCCTGACTCCCCCGCTCCACCCCCCGCCCCCCCCGCACCGACGCGCCGCTCCCCCCCGCAGTGCCCCCCCCGCTGCCTCAGCCAGAAAAATCCCCCCCGGACTCCCCCCCCCGCACCCCCGGACCCCCCGCTCACAGGACACCCCCCCGCGCCCCCCCGCAGGTCCCGGCCCCACGCGTGATGGAGGGGGGGGTGGCGGGGGCAGTCCGCCCCCCCCGCACTCACCGAGCGCTGTGTCCCGGCCCGCGCCGGGGGGGCATGACCGGAGGGGGGGGCTGGGGGGTGTCGGGGTCCTCCGGGGGCGCTGGGGGGGGTTGGAAGGGGGGGGGGGCGGCTGCACCCGCACCGGCAGCGGCTCCCGCAGCGGCGGCGGGCCCGGCAGCGGGGGGGCGGGGCGGGGCGGGGCGGGGCGGGGGGAGGGGAGGGGAGGGGGGGAGGGGGGGCGCGGATCTCACCTCCCCCCCGCCCGCGCGGCCGCGGCAGCCGGAGGAGGAAGAGGAGGAGGAGGAGGAGGAGGAGGAAGGGGGGGGTAGCACCCCCCGTGCGCCGGCGCGGGAAGGGTTAACCCCCCCCCGGCCTGGCCCCGGGTCCCCGCGGCACCGGCAGCACGCGGGCAGCGGCCCGGGGGGGCCCCGGGGCCACCAACCCCCCCCCCGGGGCCACCATCCCCCCCCGGGCACAGGCCCTGCCCGCTGGGTCACGCCACGGTGGCACCGGGTGGTGAGGCCCTGCGGGAGCCTGCGGGGGTGCGGGGGTGCGGGCAGGGGTGCGGGCAGGGGTACAGGCAGCGGCAGCGGCAGAGGGACAGGAGAGGGACAGGAGAGGGACAGGAGAGGGACAGGCAGAGGGACAGGCAGCGGCAGCGGCAGCGGTTGGCGATCGCGCTGCCGCAGCCGGAGGCCCCGTGAGCCGCCGCGGCGGAGGGCCGGTGCCGGGATCCCACCGCGCGGCCTCCGCACCCCGACACGGGCCCCCGCCCGGCTGCCCGCGCCCTGCCCGCACCCTGCCCGCACCCTGCCCGCGCCCTGCCCGCGCCCTGCCCGCGCCCTGCCCGCGCCCTGCCCGCGCCCTGCCTGCTCTGCCGCCGCCTCCTCTCCGGCCGCAGCCCCGCGGGGGAGCTCGGGGCCGGCTGCGGCGCTGCGGGAGGGGCCGGGCCCCGGCACCGGGGAGAGCCGGGAACCGGAGACAGAGCCGGGAACCGGAGACCCCCCCGCTGCGGGGCTGAGAGCCCCCAGCTCTGGGCTGGATCCCGGCCCCCCCGCTGCCACGTGCCAAACCAACCCCGCACCCTGTCACGAGCCGGGGGGGGAGCGCGGGGTGTCCCCCCGCCCCCCAAAACCTCCACGGGCCACCGGGGTCCCCCCGCCGCCGTGTGGCCGCCCCCTGCCCTGCACCGGCCCCCCCCCGCGCCCTAAAACCGGCGGCACCCCCGAGCGCAGGCGGCGGCGGCAGCGCCGGGGGGGGGGGGGGGGGCGCTGCCGGTGCCCCCGTGCTTGGCACAACCCCCCCGGCCGCGGCCACGTGCCGGTGACCCCCGCGGGCGCCCCGGACAAAGGGCCCCTTTGAGCGCGCGGGGCCCTCGGGGACAGGGGACAAAGGTCCGGCGCCGCCACCGCCCCGTGCCAGGACCCCCCCCCGCCAGCGGCCGCAGGGACCCCCCCAGCACCGGGGTGACGGGGTGACGGGGCCTGGCGCGGGGGGGCCCCTCGGGGGGGATCGAAGCACCGTGTCCGGGGGGGGACACACGTGGGGACGGCCTGAACCCCCCCACCCGCCCCCAGGGGCTCGGGGACACCCACCGCAGGGGGGGCATTGGGGGGGTGGCAGTGCTGGGGGGCAGGGGGGGACAGGGCTGTCCCCAGCCTGGCAGTGGCTCTGCCACCTGTGTCCCCTACCCCCTTAGGCCCCCCCATGTCCCCCCTGTGTCCCCCCCATGTCCCCTGCACCCCCTTGGGCCCCCCCATGTCCTCTGCACCCCCTTGTGCCCCCCCATGTCCCCCCCTGTGTCCCCCCCCCATGTCCCCTGCACCCCCTTGGGCCCCCCCATGCCCCCCCTGTGTCCCCTGCACCCCCTTGTGCTCCCCATCTTGTGTCCCCCCATGTCCCCATGTCCCCCCCATCTCCCCTGCACCCCCGTGTCCCCCCATCCCATGTCCCCCTGTCCCCCCCCACCAGCAGCGGGGTGATGCCGTGGGGTGCCCCCCCCGTCCCCAGGCGTGTCCGCGGCCCCCCCGGCCCCCCCAGCTCTGGCAGCTCCCGGCCGGCGCTCCGCTGCCTGACTCAGCCCTGCCTGCGGCTCCCACCCTGGGCCGGGGCCAGGCAGCAGCGGGCAGCTGCCTGCAAGGATTTAACCCTCTCGGGGGAAGGGGGGGTCCCCGCCTGCCCCTGCCGGGGGGGTCCCCCCATGTGCCACCCCCCGCTTCGAGGGTCCCTGCCAAGCTTCGGCCTGGCCAGCCCTGCCCGTGGCGGGGCTCCCTGCCTGCCCCCGGCAGCGCAGGCAGGGGGGGCCTGCCCGCTGCGCCCCCCCTCCCGCCCAGCTCAGGCGAGGCGTTGGGGGGCGGGGGGGGCAGAGGAGCCCCCTGTACCCCCGCAGGGACCTGCCGGCGGCGGGGGGGGCAGTGTGGGCAGCAGCGCTGCGGGCAGGGCGCAGCACCAGCAGGGTGCAGGCAGGGTGTGGGGCAGGCAGGGCGCAGGCAGGCAGTGCAGCACAGGCAGGGAGCTGCACAGGGGGCAGGCAAGCAGGTTGCAGGCAGGGGGCAGGCAGGATCTGGCGCAGGTAGGGCACAGGCAGGGTACAGGCAGGTAGCAGGCAGGATCTGGTGCAGGCAGGATCTGGCGCAGGCAGGGCACAGGCAGGGTGCACGCAGGGAGCAGGCAGGATCTGGCGCAGGCAGGGGGCAGGCAGGATCTGGTGCAGGCAGGGGGCAGGCAGGATCTGGTGCAGGCAGGATCTGGCGCAGGCAGGGGGCAGGCAGGGCACAGGCAGGATCCGGCGCAGGCAGGGAGCAGGCAGGATCTGGTGCAGGCAGGATCTGACACAGGCAGGGCACAGGCAGGATCTGGCGCAGGCAGGATCTGATGCAGGCAGGGGGCAGGCAGGATCTGGCACAGGCAGGGGGCAGGCAGGGCGCAGGCAGGGCACAGGCAGGATCTGGCGCAGGCAGGGCACAGGCAGGATCTGGCGCAGGCAGGTAGCAGGCAGGGCACAGGCAGGATCTGGTGCAGGCAGGTAGCAGGCAGGATCTGGCGCAGGCAGGATCTGGCGCAGGCAGGGTGCAGGCAGGGCGCAGGCAGCACGGGCAGGGTTAAGGACAGGCAGACAGGCAGCTCCGGAGCGTTCTGGCGGTGCCCAACCACAGCCCCGGCGACGCCCCGGCGGGGGCAGACCCCCCCCGACCCCCCCCGACCCCCCCCGGCTCCATCCCCCCGCCCCGGCGCCGTGGGAACGGCCCCAGCCCCAGCCCCCCCCGTCCTGACCCCCCCCTCCAAACCCGGGGGGGTTTGTGCCCCAGGGACCAGCACGGCCGCAGCGGGGGGGTCCCACTCGCAGCCCCACGTGGCTGCCGGCCCACCCAGAGCCGGGGGGGGCAGCTCAGGGACCCCCAAACCGCAGCCCCCCCCCCCCAACCCAGGGCAAAGCTCCAATTCTCTTCCATTTCGCTTTTATTGTACCAGTGACCCCCGAGTCCTCCTGCACCCCCAGGGCTGGAGGGGGGGTTGAGGAGTTTCTCCTGGGTGGGGACCCCCCCACGCAGGGACCCCCCCTGCCACAGGGACACCCCCCCTTCTGAGCCCTCCTGGGGCAAGATGGGGACCCCCCCAGACCCCAAAGCCCCTCAAGGGCAGGGTTGGGGGGCCGTGAGTGTCCCCCCCATCGGTGCAGCAGGAGGTGGGGGGGCCGGGGGGGGGCTCAGGGGGGGTCCCCGTGCCAGCGGCAGGTGATGAGGTACTGGGGGTAGGCCTGGCTGTCGCTGAAGATGACGAAGATCCCGGGGCGCTGGGGGTCATCCACCACGCTGTCGTAGCGCAGGGGGGGCCCGGCCTTTTCTCGCAGCGGGGGGGCCCGCAGCCCCCGCCCCCCCGCCGCGTACTCCCCGGCCAGCACTTTGGCCACAAAAACGAACTTGTTGCCGTGGGGGCCACGCGGCGAGTGCCGCTCCTGCACCGCGACGGCCGCCTGCGCCGCGAAGTACACGCCGAGCCCGTAGAGCGTGTCTGGTGAGGGCAGGGGGGGGGCACAAGGGTTGAGGGGGGGCCCCGCAGCCCCCGGGGCCCCGCTGAGCCCCCCCCCCGCCGCCGGCGCTCACCGTTCTCGCCGCAGAAGCTGCGGTTGAAGCCGTGCAGGCAGATCTGGCGGCTGGAGGCCTCGGTGGCGCCGTGGAAGAGGACGCGCTCCCCCGCGGCGCCGGCGCGCGCCGCCTCCATGCCGCCCTTGCGCAGCTGGTACCGGCGGTAGAGCAGCGGGTGGATCAGCCTCTCCACCTGCGACCGGGGGGGTCACTCACACCCCGGCACCGGCCAGGGCTCTGCCGCCGCGGGGACACCCCGGGCGAGGCCGCCGGCGCCGCCGGGACCCACCTTGACGACGCCGATTTGGCCGCGCAGCTGCCCCAGCGTCTCGTAGAAGTGGCGGGTGGTGTCGCGGAATTCCTCCGAGCCCTCGGCCAGCGGCATCAGCCTCACCTCCTCCTCCTCCTCCTCCAGCCCCGGCGCCTCGGGCCCTGCCGGACAGGAGCCCCGGTGAGCGCCGTCGTGGCACGGCAGGGCAGGGTCGGTCCCCGCGGCGCCGGCACGCACCGAGCAGGCAGCGGGCGCTCTCCGCGGGCGGGCAGCTGCGGGACACGGCCACGGCGCGGGCGCCGCCGCCCTCCCGCTCCTCCATCCGCACCAAATCCACGGTGAGGGGCCGCCCGTCCAGCAGCAGCTCCAGGCGCCGCTCCTGGCGCAGCCAGGCCCCCTCCAGCAGCGCCGCGGCCCCGGCGGGGTAGGGGACGGCGGTGCCGGAGGGGTCCCAGCGCACCCAGCACGCGCCCGGCGGCGGCTCCGGCGCCGGCAGACGCCGCAGCAGGAGCTCGAGGTCGCGGGCGGCGGCGGCCGGGTACCCGGCGAACCCGCGCAGCGTGGCGGTGCCACCGGCCAGGCTGAGCCGCACGGCGTGCCGGCGCTGCAGGACGCTCAGGCACCGGCGGCAGGAGCCCGGCAGCGCCCGCAGCCGCTCGCTTGCCACCTCCTGCGCCCGCAGCCGCTCCTCCAGCGCCCGCTCCAGCTCCCGCTGCGCCGCCGCCGCCGTCTCCTCGCAGGAGGAGAAGATGGTCACCCGCGCCGCGTCCGCCGCCGGCAGAGCCTCCTCCAGGGAGGCCTCCAGCGCGGCCAGGAGCCCGGCATCTTCCTCCTCCTCCTCCTCCTCCCGGCGGTAGGAGCGGAGGGAGAGCGCGGTGGCACGCTCCAGCTCCTCTTCCTCACGCCGTGTGTTGTCCATGGAGCGCTGGATCGCCAGCAACATCTGCGCCTCCTCCTCCTCCTCCTCGGCCCCCCGCCTGCTCGCTGGCGGCCCCCCTGTGCCCTCCCCAGCCGCCGCGGCGGGGGACTCGGCCTCGGGGTCCTGCTCCACACCCGGGATGTCTCCGGGCTGTACCGTGGGGGCCCCATCGACGCGCAGCGTGGCCAACAGCTCCTTGATCTCCTCTGCGGGCGGGACCGAGGCGTCAACCACGGCACCAGGGCCGGGGGGAACCGGCGCCGGAGCGGCCCCCCCACCCCGTGCCGCCCCTCACCGATGTTGGAGCGGAGGCCGTTGCCGTTGTCACCAAGCGGGTCTGGGTGCCGGGAGCGCGGTGCTGCGGGCGGAGGGTCGCGGCGGCAGCTCGGGGGCAGCAGCTCCGCCAGCTCCGGCTGCGGGACAGAGGGACCCCGTGGCAGAGACCGGCACGACGGCCCCGGTGCTGCCGCCCTCCGCGGGGCCGGCGGGTACCTGGGGGTCCGGGGGGCTCCAGGTGACGCCGTCCAGGTCGATGACGCACTGGAAGCGACTCTCCAGCTGCTGCACCAGGCTCTGCCCGTCCTCGTCCCGCAGGAACCGGGCGATGCCGGGGAAGCGCAGGGTCACGGCGTGCGGCCGGGCCGCGCCCAGGAGGCTCCGCAGGAACTCGGCTGCGGCCCCGCACCGGCCCGTCTCCCCGCTCACCTGCGGGACGGGGGGTCAGGCACCGTCCTGCTTGGGAAAACCCTCCAGGCTCCTCCAGCCCAACCCTGAGCCTCCCCCTGACCCTTCCCAACTCCCCCAGATCCCTCAGCGCTGGCTCAGCCCGACTCTTCAACCCCCCCAGGGATCCCGGGGACTCCCCCCTGCCCTGGGCAGCCCATTCCAACGCCCAACAGCCCCTTCTGCACAGAAATCCTTCCTCAGAGCCAGCCTGACCCTGCCCTGGGCAGCTTGAGGCCATTCCCTCGGGGCCTGGCGCTGGGGCCTTGGCTCCAGAGACTCATCCCCCCTCTCTGCCCCCTCCTGGCAGGGAGTTGCAGAGGGCCAGGAGGTCTCCCCTCAGCCTCCTCTGCTCCAGACTGAACCCCCCCAGTGCCCCCAGCCGCTCCCCAGCAGACCTGTGCTCCAGACCCTGCCCCAGCTCCGTTGCCCTTCTCTGGCCACGCTCGAGTCATTCAATGGCCTTTTTGGGGTGAGGGGCCCAGAACTGAACCCCCTCAGCCAGGGGCGGCCTCACCCCGAGCAACACAGCCCTGCCCGCAGCCCTGCCCGCGCTCACCCGCACGCCGGTGACGTCCCGGCCGTGCAGCACCTGCAGGGTGACCTCGGGGATGCTGCCCACCAGGTCCCCGTAGTGCCGCTGCAGGAACCGCAGCGCTCCCGGCTCCGCCGGCACCAGCGCCTCGTCCTGCACCGACCACGCCGGGGCCGCCTCCGGGTGCTGCCCGTGCCCGGCCGCCTCCTCGTCCTCGTCCTCATCCTCGTCCTCGTCCTCGTCCTCGTCGCCCGTGGGGGCAGCAGCCGGCGGCTCCCCCGGCCCCGTCGCCACGCCCGGGCTGGCCGGTGCCGGGGCTGGCAGGGCCGCGGTGGCCGTCGGGGGGCTCTCGCTGGCCGTGGGGGCCGCGTCCCCCCCCAGCGCCTCCAGGAAGGGGCAGTGGGGGGCCAGGGCCAGCGCCACGTCCTGCACCCGGTGCGGCCTCTGCAGCACCCGCCGGGCCGCTGCGGGGGGACGGCGGGCGGGCAGCGGGGGCAGCGCGGCCCCCCCGGGCAGCCGCCCCGAGAGTTCGGGGAGGGGGCCCCCACTTTTTCTTCATTTTTCCCCCTTTTTTCCCCCATTATCTCCCCGGTTTCCCCCGTTTTTTCTCCTTTTTTTCCCCAATTTTTCGCCATTTTCCTCATTTTTCAATTTCCCCATTTTGCCGTTTCCCCCCCGTTTTTCTCCATTTTCCTCATTTTTCCATTTTTTCCCCTATGTTTCTCCTTTTCACCCCATTTTTTCCCATTTCCCCCTAATTTTCCCCGTTTCCCCCCCATTTTCTCCCTTTTCCCCCTATTTTTTCCCCATCTTCCCCCCATTTCTCCCCTTTTTCCCCCATTTCCCTACAATTTTCCCCTTCCCCCCCCATTTTCCCCCCCATTTTTTCCCCATCTTCCCCCATTTCTCCCCTTTTTCCCCCCATTTCCCCTCCATTTCGCCCTATTTCCCCCCCTTATCCCCCCCCCCACACTTTTCCCCTTTTTCTCCCCATTTTTCCCCATTCCCCCCCCCGCTCACCTTCCACCTCCTGGAAGGTGACGACAGCCGCCGCCCCCCCCGGCAGCACCCGCACCCCCCTCACGCTGCCGCCGCCGCTGCGCCGGTTCTCGAAGTAAAGCTCCAGGAGGTCGGGGCTCAGCGCCGCCCCCCCCCGCACCACCACGCTGGGGGTCCCCGGCACC
Organism: Athene noctua; assembly: GCF_965140245.1. Lineage (NCBI taxonomy): Eukaryota > Metazoa > Chordata > Aves > Strigiformes > Strigidae > Athene > Athene noctua. The sequence continues at coordinate 771,934 of NC_134038.1, forward strand.
GGCAGCAGCACCGGCCCCCCCGGGCCCCCCCGCTTCGCTCGACCCTCCGCCGCCTCCAGCTCTGCGGGACGAGGCCGCCGGTGACACCGGGGGGGTTTAGGAACAACCGGGGGGGGTTTGCGGACACCCAGCGGGGGGGTTGGGGACACTGGGGAGGGGGTTTGGGGACAATGAGGGGGGGGGTGGGGACACCCGGGGGGTTTAGGGACACCAGGGGGGTTTGGGGACACCCGGGGAGGGGGGGTTTGGGGACACCCGGAGGGGTTTGGGGACACTGAGGGGGGGGTGTGGGGACACCCATGGGTTTGGGGACACACAGGGAGGGGGGTTGGGGACACCGGGGGGTGTGTGGGGACACCGGGGGGGGTTGGGGACACCGGGGGGGGTTGGGGACACCCCGCCGTACCCACCGGGGGGGGTGATGGGGTCCCGCAGGCGCAGCAGCCCCCACCCGGGCGCGGGGGCTGGGCACAGCTCGAAGGACCCGCGGGGGCGACCCAGCAGCGCCTCCGCCTGCGGCTCCAGCACCTCCGGGGGGGTCCCCGGGGCGACCCCCCCCAACAGCAGGTGGGTGGGGTCCCAGGGGGGCGCGGGGCGCACCCCCAGATCGGCCCCCCCCAGTCGGTGGCTGCTGCGGGCCAGGACGTTCTGGGCATCTGGGGGGGGGAACAACATGGGTGTCACCGGGGGGGGGCTGGGGGTGCCCCCGTACCCCACCCCAGTGCTCCCAGTTAGGACCAGGAACCCCCTCCACCTCATTCCAGTGCTCCCAGTTGGTACTGGCCTCCCCCTGCCCTCATCCCAGTGCTCCCAGTTGGTACTGGGAACCCCCACACCCCGCCCCAGTGCTCCCAGTTAAAACCGCCCACCCCTCGCCCTCACCCCAGCGCTCCCAGTTGGGACTGGGAACCCCCACATCCCATCCCAGTGCTCCCAGTTGGGACTGGGAACCCCCACATCCCACCCCAGTGCTCCCAGTTAAAACCGCCCACCCCTCGCCCTCACCCCAGCGCTCCCAGTTGGGACTGGGAACCTCCACATCCCATCCCAGTGCTCCCAGTTGGGACTGGGAACCCCTACATCCCGCCCCAGCGCTCCCAGTTAAAACCGCCCACCCCTCGCCCTCACCCCAGCGCTCCCAGTTGGGACTGGGAACCCCCACATCCCATCCCAGTGCTCCCAGTTGGGACTGGGAACCCCTACATCCCGCCCCAGCGCTCCCAGTTAAAACCGCCCACCCCTCGCCCTCACCCCAGCGCTCCCAGTTGGGACTGGGAACCCCCACACCCCGCCCCAGCGCCCCCAGTTCGGGCCGCCCCCCCGCCCATCCCGGCGGCCCGCGCTCACCGCGGGGGCTCTCGAAGGTGAGGAAGAGGAGGGGGCCCAGGCGCCGGCAGCTCCGCACCGGGCCCCCCCCCGAGCGCCGCCGGCTCTCGAAGTAGAGAACCACGAGCTCCTCCTCCGCGCCGGGGGGGACCCCCCGCACCTCCAGCACCCCCCGCTCCGCCATCTGCGCCCTGGGGGGGCGCGCGGGTGTGTGCCCCCCCCCGCGGCACCGGGCTCCCCCCGCGCCTCGGCTCCGCCCCGGCGGGAAAACGAAACCGAAACGGCCCCGGGGGGGCGGGACGGGGGGGGGGTGGGACTCGGGGCGGCCCCGCGTGTGACGGGGAAACGGGGCGGGGGGGGAACCGGGGGGGGAACGGGGGAACGGGGGGCGGCAGGGACAGGCCGCCGCCACGGGGGGGCGCTGTGCCGCGAGGCCACGCCCCTCCCGGAACTGAGCGGGTCCGCTCGGCCCCGCCCCTGCCATCAGGCCACGCCCCTCCCGGAACTGAGCGGGTCCGCTCGGCGCCGCCCCTGACAGCAGGCCACGCCCCTCCCGGAACTGAGCGGGCCCCGCCCCGCCCCTCCCTTCAGGCCACGCCCCGCTCGCCAGACCACTCCTCAACCGACAGACCACGCCCCTCATCCGGGAAAAGCCCCGCCCCGACGAGGCGGAAGAAAGAGGCCCCGCCCCTCCCTCAGGCTCTGCCCAATAAGGGGCGGAGCGAGGCCGTCAGTCCGGCCCCTTAGCTGAAAGCTCCGCCCCCCGCCGAGGCCCCGCCCCCAGCGCCGCGGAGCGGACCCAGCGCTGCCGCACGGCCCGGCCCGGTGAGCGGGGGTCGGGGGGGGGTCGTTCCCCCGGGGCGGGGGGTTACGGTGTGACCGGGCGGGGGGGGGGGGGGGTGGCAGACCCCCCAGCGCCGCCCCCGCGCGCGGTTGCCCCCCCGCAGCTCCCCGCTCCGCGCTGCCGCATTCCGCTGCGGGGGGGGGGGGCGGAGAGGACGATGCCGTCCCCCCCCCCGGGACCCCGCTGCTGTCAGCACGGGGGGGGCCCTGCCCGCACCCCAAAACCTGCCCCCCCCTACTTCCCTCCATCTTCCCAAACCCCCCCCCGCCGTTGAGGCGGATTAGGCCGTAAATAGGCCGCGCTGGGGGCAAAGCCGCTTATCGGGGCTCCCGGGAAAAACCGGCGGCGGGGGGGGGTCACGGGGACGGGGGGGCACACACACACGACACGGTAAGCGCCCGCACCCCCCCGCTGCGTGCAGCTGCGCACCCCGTGACCCCCCGTACCCCCCGCCCCGTGCAGGGGGGCCCCCCCCGGTACCACCCCGGCGTCCCCTATGGCGGGGGGGGGGGCGTCTCGCTGGTGGCCCCTTACGGGCCGCGGGGTGCCGCAAGGCCGAAGCCCCCCCGCCCCGCGCCATCACGGCGCCGGGCCGGGGTCTCCCTCCCGCGCCCGTCCCCGGTGACACCGGCTGCGGCACCGGCAGCGCCGCCTCCCCCCGGCACCGGCACCGGGGCGGGACCGCAGCCGGCGCCGCCATTGCGGCCCCCCCGGGCCCCCCCCCGGGGAAACGGCGGAGGTGCCGGTGCCGGGTGCGGCTGGAGGCCGCTGTGGGCCGGTGCCCCCCCCCCCGCCGCAGGGCCCGGGCCGGGGCAGCCATGGCGGGAGGGGTGAGGGGGGGTCGCCATGGCAACGGCCCTGCCGCCGGGCCGCCATCTTGTGAGGGACCGGCGGGGCGGGACCCCCGCTGCGGGGGGGGAACCCCCGTGTTGTGGGGGAGTGACGGGATGGGGACCCCCCCTTTGGGGGCCACAGCGGGGGGACACCCCCACGTTGCGGGGTGATAGCCGGGATGGGGACCCCGCTTTGGGGGATGCACTGGGGGGGGGGCACCCCCATATTGCGGGGTAGTGCCCGGGATTGGGAACACCCCCCCGCACTTTGCGGGATCCACCGGGGGGGGGCACCCCCCCACCCTGACATAACACCTGGGGCGGGGACCCCCATCAACGGGGGCTGCGCTGGGGGGGGCACCCCCATTTCAGGGGGGTAGCTGGGATGGGGACCCTCTTCTTTGGGGGATGCACTGGGGGGGCCCCCCCCGGACTGCCTGGGTGTGGGGGAGCGGGTCTGTGGGTGCTGGGGGGGGTTCTGACTCGTGGGAGTGCTGCCCGCTGCTCTGACCCCCCCTCTTTTTCCTCCCCGCAGCGCAGAGGCGGGAGGCAGCCCCGGCCGGGCGGGGGGGCACCCACGCCATGTCCCACGAGAAGAGTTTCCTGGTGACGGGCGACGGGGGGTTCCCGGGGCAGCAGCCGACGGCCCCCCCAGCCTACGCGCAGCCCCCGTACCCCCCCGCGCCCTACCCCCCCCAGCCCCAATTCGCCCCGGCACCCTACAACCCGCCGGGCTTCCCCCAGGGGCCGGGGGCGTACCCCCCCCCGGGACCGTACCCCCCCCCGGGGCCGTACCCTCCCGGGCCGTACCCCCCCCCGGGGCCGTACCCCCAGGGCCCCTACGCGCAGCCGCCCTACGCCCAGCCCCAGCCCATGGTCCCCGGAGACCAAGACTGTGAGTAAAATGGGGGGGGGGGCCGGGAGGGGGCCCCCACTGCGGCGGGTGCTCTTGGTGAGGGGGGGGCCCCGTCTTGGTGTTGGGGGGGGTGTTTGGCTGCTAACGCATCTCAGGGTGCCTGAGCGGGGCTGTGGGGACCCCCAGGGTGGGGGGGTCCTGCCTGGGGAGCCCCCATATGGGAGCTCAACCCCCGGGCGGGGGGCAGCGGGGAGGGGGGGGCACCCCTGGGGTACCTCTGCACAGAGGAGGGTGCTGGTTGTTGGGGAGGGGGGGGCAGCGGGTGTGGAATGCCATAGCCCAGCCTGGGTTTGGGGTTGGGGGGGGGTGCATGGAGCTCTGCTGCCCCTGGGGGGGCTCCGCTCCCCCCCCCCCAATTTCTTCTCTTCCCTCGCCGCTGCCAGCGGGAGCCTGGTCCCTCCCCGGGCCGTGGAGACGGGGCCTCGTGGTCATCCGAGTGGGTGAGCAGCCGCCCCGGCGCAGGCAGCGACCCCCCCCCGCCGCCCCCCCGCATCACCCTTGTGGGGGGGGGCTTCCCCCATTGTTCTCCCCGCAGCCCCCCTGCACAGCACCTACCACGAGGACGGGCCCCCCTCCTACTATGACAACCAGGACTTCCCCACGGCGCACTGGGACGACAAGAGCGTCCGCCAGGCCTTCATCCGCAAGGTGGGGCTGGGGGGGCCACCGGGGGGGTTGGGGGGGCCCCACCGTGACCTTTCACACACACCCACCCCCCCCCGCAGGTCTTCCTGGTGCTCACCCTGCAGCTGAGCGTCACCTTCGCCTTCGTGGCCGTCTTCACCTTCGTCAAGGGCGTCAAGGGCTTCGTCCAGCGCAACGTCTGGACCTACTACGTGTCCTACGCCGTCTTCTTCATCTCCCTCATCGTCCTCAGCTGCTGCGGCGACTTCCGACGCAAACACCCCTGGAATTTGGTGGCTCTGGTGAGCTGGGGGGACACACACACACACACACGGAGGGGCTGGGGGGGCCCGGCCGGTGTGAAAACTGCTGAAGGACGGTAAACTCGGTTGGCAAAACGCTGAATAACGTCATGGAGCGCGAGATGTGTGGTGAGGAAAGACAGAGTGAGGCACTGGAATAGGAAAACGCGGGATAACGTGCTAAATTGTTGTTAGGAGAGAGAGAAAATAACAATTATCGCGGAAACGGCCCCGTTTTCCCCCGTCCCCAGCGAGGGTTTGCAGAGGGAACCCTGCGCCGCGATCGCTGCAGACGCCTTCGGACCCAAACCAGCCGGGCTGGGGAGCTGACAGCTCCGGTTTGGGTGAAATACCTGGGTTTGCCCCCGTTAGCCCCCCCGCGGCGGGGCAGGGGCCGAGGGAGTTTCCCTGCGGGTGGAATTGATTTTTGAGCAAGATCGCACGCGGGGTCACGCGGCCGGACGACTCCCCGCCAGACTCCGTGACCCTGCCCACACGCAGAAAGAGAGGAATATCCTCGGGATAAACGCGGGTTGTGATGTTTAAGCTCCATCCTCCGTTGAGGAGCTTGGGTATTTCGCTAATGACTCCGTGCTAAATTAGCGTGGCAAGGAGTTTCCCCCCGCCGGGCTCATTAGCGCTCGGAGGGGCCGACGCCGCGGCGAGGGGCCGGGCTGGCAGCAGCGGGGGGATATTTTCGACCCGTCTGTTCTCTCCCCGGGGCTGGACACAACGACGTGCCACGCAGAAAGTCTCTGGTGTTGCCCGGGGGCTCTCGGCTCTCCGTTAACTGCCCGGCCCCAGCCCGGCCCCTCGCTCCGTCCCCGCCCGGGGCCGCGGCTCCCCGGGGCTCTCCTGGGGCACACGGTGTGTGTGTCCCCCCCCCTCCCCGACACAACCTTCCTCACCTTCACCCTCGGGGTCCCAAACCCGCTGGAATGTTCCATCTGACACGATCCTGCCCTGCCCGGGGCCGCCCCTCGCCTTTCTCACCCCTGGGGCGTCTGACCCCGAACCCCCGAGGGAGCTGTTGGTCGCCGAGGGGCTGGGCTCAGCCCTGGGGGCGCGGGGGGGCGACGAGCAGCCGCGGCACCGGCCTGTCAGTGCTGCTCTGCGCCACCCGGGATTCGGTGCGTCCATCCAACGGCAGCTGTGAATTGTTCCTGCTATTGGTAATATTCTAAACGAGCTTCCGAGAAACTTGTTCCTGGTTGAACTCTAGTGCTGTCCCTCCAACACCCGTATCCTATTACACTTACAAAACAATATTTATTAATCATTCCTGCTATCAGTAATATCCTAAAAGAACAAGTTTTTCAAAGCTTGTTCCTTGTTGAGCTCTGTGCTGTTTCTAGAGCAGCTGTGCTTTATTCATTAAATCTAGACGCCAATATTTATTAATCCTGCTATCAATAATATTCTCAGAGAGTTTCCTCAAAGCTCGTTCCCTGTTGAACTCTCAGTGCTGTTCTCACAGCACCTGTATCCCGTTAATTAAGCCTATAAACCAATATCTCTTTAATTATTCCTGCTGTCAGTGATATCCTGAGTGAAAGTTTCCTAAAGGCTTGTTCCTTGCTGAACTCTCAGTGCTGTCCCTAGAACACCCGCATCCCAGTAAACTTACAAAACAATATTAGTTATTCCTGCTGTTAGTAATAAAAAGAAGAGTTTTCTCAGAGCTTGTTCCTTGTTGAACTCTCAGTGCTGTTTCTAGAGCAACCGTATCCTATTCAACTTACAAACCAATATTTATTATTTATTCCTGCTATTAATAATATTCTCAAAGAGTTTCCTAAAAGCTCGTTCCCTACTGAACTCTCAGTGCTGTTCTTGGAGCAACTCTGTCCTGTTAATTAAACCCGTGACACTGTTTATTAATTACTCCTGCGATCAGCAATCCCTAGAAGGGTGTCGCAGGCTGGTTCCCTCCCCGGCAGCCCCGGCCCGGGGCTCAGCCCGGCCTCGCTGGGTGGGTCACCCCTGTACCCGCGCCCAGCGCCCGCTTCTCCTCAGACCCCCCCGGGTTTCCCCGGGGCTCTGCCCTGGCCCGGGCCGGTGGCGTGAGCCCCGTGGCCTGAGGTGGTGCCTCTGCCCCCCCCAGTCCATCCTGACCGTCAGCCTCTCCTACATGGTGGGGATGATCGCCAGCTTCTACAACACCGACGCCGTCATCATGGCCGTGGGCATCACCGTCGTCGTCTGCTTCACCGTCGTCATCTTCTCCCTCCAGGTCAGCGCCGGGGTGGGCGGGGGGGCTCCGAATTGGGTGTACACCATCCCCCGATCTCACCCCCCCACACTGACCCCCCGCAGACCAAGTACGACTTCACCTCCTGCCGCGGCGTCCTCGTCGTCTGCCTCGTCGTCCTCGTCGTCTTCTCCATCCTCTGCATCTTCATCCGCAACCGCATCATGGACATCGTCTACGCCTCCCTGGGGGCCCTGCTCTTCACCTGCGTAAGTCCCGGGGGGGCCCTGACCCCCCCCAGCCCCTCACTGGGGTTCTTTGAGGTGTGTGTGGGGGTGAACCCGCTGCCGCGTCCCCCCGCAGCTCCAGACCCCGTCGCGGCGACGGCGGGCGGTGGATTTCTGGGGGTTGGGGTGCTGCTGGGCCCCCCCCACGGCCCAGTGCCCCCCCCCCATGACCTGTGTGTCCCCCCCCTCCCCAGTTCCTGGCGGTGGACACGCAGATGATCCTGGGCAACAAGCAGCTGGCGCTCAGCCCCGAGGAGTACATCTTCGCCGCCCTCAACCTCTACACCGACATCATCAACATCTTCCTCTACATCCTGGCCATCATCGGCAGGGCCAAGGAGTAGCGGCCCCCCCCACTTAAAACCACTGCCGCGGCCCCCCCACCCCCGGCACACGCCCCAGTTTGTGCCCCCCCCCCGCCCTTCCCGATCCCCGTAGACGGTTTTGTTTGGTGGATCCACCCCCCCACCCCCCCCGTCCCTTTTCCCCGTTTCTTTGACCCCTGGTTGTGGCGGGGGGGCTCACCAGCCCTAGGGGGGGTGCCCGCAGCAGGAGGGTCCCGGCAGCGCCCCCCCAGCAGCCCCCTGCCCGAAGCCCGTTGTGAATTCAGCCTCCCCCCTCCCTGCCTCGTACCGGACTGGAAGCACTTTCTCCCCCCCGCCCCCCCCCCCCGCTGGAACTCGCCCCCTCCGTCCCGCACCCCCCCCTCGGATGCAGGCAGGGCTGAGGGCAGGGGGGGTCCCCGCGCTGGGCTCCGCTCGCTGCTGGGGCGGCCCAGGGCCTGAGCTGCCGTCCCTGCCCGTCCCTGCCCGGGCAGCGGGGGGGCTCCCAGCCCCCCCCCCCCCTTTCCACGCGAGTTCTCGCCCCGTCCTGTGGCTCCCGCTGTTAATAAACCTCCATCTAGTTCATCCCCGACGCCTCCCGCTCGCCTTCCCGCGGCCAGTAGCCACCCCTGGGCCTGAGGTTGCCCCCGCTGTGGCCCGGGGGGGGGGCTGTTGGTGGCCCTGGCCCCCCCCCCGCAGCTGTGGGGCTGCCATGCCGGAGGGCCGGGGTTCTGTATCCTGGGGGCTACCGCCTGGCCACGGGGCTGCCGGGGGGGCTCGGGCTACCGGGGGGGCTGGCAGCGAGCTGGGGGAGCAGATGGAGCTGCTGAGGGTCTCTGCGGGCACAAGGGGCTGGGGGGGTCACCCCAAATCCATCAGGAAAGGGGGTGCAGCCCCTTCCCCTCACCCTGGTGCCTGTTGTCGTGGTGACGGGGGGGGGTGTGTCCCTCTGTGACATCCCCCGGAACCAGCCCACCCCTGGCAACCGCTCAGTGGCCCGTGTCCCCCCCAGTGATCCCGGAGCCTTCAGTGCCAGCGGCGCCATGGAGCCGATGGCTGGTGGCCACCACTGGCCGCTGCGAGACTTCGGTGCCATGGAGCCGATGGCTGGTGGCCACCACTGGCCCCTGCGAGACTTCGGTGCCACGGAGCCGATGGCTGGTGGCCACCACTGGCCCCTGCGAGACTTCGGTGCCACGGAGCCGATGGCTGGTGGCCACCACTGGCCCCTGCGAGACTTCGGTGCCACGGAGCCGATGGCTGGTGGCCACCACTGGCCCCTGCGAGACTTCGGAGCCATGGAGCCGATGGCTGGTGGCCACCACTGGCCGCTGCCCCGCGCGGGGCTCTCGGTTTTCGCCTGCTACGACCAGCTGCGCCGCGAGATCCAGGCGCTCTTGGCCGAGAACGAGGAGCTGGCGCGAGCCGTGGGGCGGCTGCGGGACCACCGGCACCGCCTGGGCCACCAGCCCGAGGTGGCCACCGGCTCGGCACCCCCCATCCTCCCCGTGCCACACCACGGCGGCCGCTTCGCCTTCCCCAGCCCGGGGGGGCCCCCGGGTGGCCCCGCGGGGCAGGATTGGGGGGTGACACCCCTGGAGCAGAGCGGGAGCTTCCAGGTGCCCCCCTGGGAGATGGGGGGGGAGCGGACGGACCGGGAGAGCCGCGGCCCCGGGGGGACGCCCCGGCTGGGGGCCACCGACGGCAACAGCGGCATCAGCAGCGGCCTCGTGTCCCCGACGGCCGGGAACAGAAGTACGGGGGGGGGGGGGACACGGACCCCGCAGCTCAGGGGAGGGGGGGGGGGTTGGGTCCTACCCTACACCTGTCCCATCCCATCCTATAATATCCCATAGTACCCCATAATATCCCATCCCATAAAACCCCATCCCATAATGTCCAATCCCCTTCCCACCCCACCCCATGATATCCCATCCCCATTTCCACCCCCCCCGTTTTGGGGGTCCCGGGGGTCTCTGACATCTCCCCCCCCAGCGCTCCCGGCCGCCGCGCAGAGCAGCCCCGTGCCCCTGCCCCCGCGCTGCTCCTGCCCCCTCCCGGGCCCCCCCGGCCCCCCCGAGCCGCCGCCGCCCCCCCGCGACAGCTCCGCCATGGGGCCCCCCTCGAGGGCACCGGCCCCTCCCGACCCCGAGCGGCTGCGCCTGTGCCGGGACCCCCCAGGTGAGGGAGGGACGGGGGGGGGCACCCTGGGACCCCCGAACCCCGGAGGGGGGCACAGCGGTAGGTGCCGCTCGGCAAAGCCCCCAACGGGGGGGTGCGGGGGGAGGTTGGGGGTCACGGGGGGAGGTTGGGGGGTGCGGGGGGGGTCGGGGCTCACGGGGGGGTTGGGGGGTGCAGGGGGAGGTTGGGGGGTGCGGGGGGGGTCGGGGCTCACGGGGGGGTTGGGGGGTGCAGCGGGGTGTCGGGGCTCACGGGGGGGTTGGGGGGTGCGGGGGGAGGTTGGGGGTCACAGGGGGAGGTTGGGGGGTGCAGGGGGGGTCGGGGCTCACGGGGGGGTTGGGGGGTGCGGGGGGAGGTTGGGGGGTGCGGGGGGACGTTGGGGGGTGCAGGGGGGGTCGGGGTTCACGGGTGGGTTGGGTGGTCACAGGGGGAGGTTGGGGCGTGCGGGGGGGGGTCGGGGCTCACGGGGGGTTGGGGGGTGCCAGGCGCTGCCGGTCCCGCGGGGCTCAGCCCGGTGCCGGTGGCCCCGCAGCCGCCCGGCAGCCGCGGCGGGAGCAGCTGGCGGGGGAAGTCGCCTTCCAGCTGGAGCGCCGCGTCCTCGGCGGCGTCTTCCCCGAGCGCGGCCGCTTCTACGGCTGCACCGTCGCCAACATCCCCCAGAAGATCATGGAGGTAGGGCCGGGGGGCACCCAGCTATGGCAGGGGGCACCCAGCGGGGTTGGGGGGCATCCAGGGGGTTTGGGGGGCACCCAGGGGGGACAGGGGGCACCCAGTCATGCTGGGGGGCACCCACTGGGGCTAGGGGGCACCCAGGAGGGACAGAGGGCACCCAGCGGGGTTGGGGGGCACCCAGTCATGCTGTGGGACACCCAGTAGGGCCAAGGGGCACCCAGCGGGGTTGGGGGGCACCCAGCCGTGCCGGTGACCGCCCCGCGCCATCTCTGCCCGCAGACGGCCCTGGGCGCGGCGGCGGGGAGCTTCGACGAGCAGCGCTGCCTGGCCGCGGCCCGGCGCTACGTGGCCCTGATGGGGCGGCTGCGGGCGCTGGGCTACAACCCCGCGGTGCACTCGCCCTTCGCCGAGTCCCTCATCAACGCCTTCGGCGTCCTGCCGGCGCTGCCGGGCCACGAGGCCTGCGCCCGCCACGGCCCCGCCGCCCTGCGCCAAGCGCTGACGGAGACGGTGCCGCCGCCGGCGCTGCCCGACGCGCTGGTGCTGCTCGAGTGCCTGGAGGAGCTGGCGCGGCAGGACGGGCAGCCCCTCTTCCTGCCCTGAGCCCCACCACCAACACCAGTACCACCACCACCACCGGCACCACCACCAACACCAGCACCACCACCGGCACCACCACCGGCACCACCACCGGCCCCGGCCCCCGCATGGTGCAATGAAGCTGCAATAAAGCTGCTCCAGCCCCGTCGCCCTCGTCTGTGGTGGCAGCTCTGGAGGGAACCTCGGGGGCACCCCCAGGGCCGCTGTCACCGCTCGGGGACAGCCCTGCCACGGGCGGCAGTGGTGGGGTGCGGGTGGTGATGCCGGGGTGCAGGCAGCGACGCCAGGGTGCAGGGAGCAGTGCTGGGGTGCAGGCAGTAGCGCAGCAGGGTGAGCAGGGCTGCAGGCAGCGGGACAGGCAGAGGGACAGGCAGCGGGACAGGCAGAGGGACAGGCAGAGGGGCAGGCAGTGGGACAGGCAGAGGGACAGGCAGCGGGACAGGCAGAGGGACAGGCAGTGGGACAGGCAGAGGGACAGGCAGAGGGGCAGGCAGTGGGACAGGCAGAGGGGCAGGCAGTGGGACAGGCAGAGGGGCAGGCAGAGGGACAGGCAGAGGGACAGGCAGCGGGACAGGCAGAGGGACAGGCAGAGGGACAGGCAGAGGGGCAGGCAGGTACAGGCAGTGGGACAGGCAGAGGGACAGGCAGGTACAGGTAGTGTTACAGGCAGAGGGACAGGCAGAGGGACAGGCAGGTACAGGTAGTGTTACAGGCAGAGGGGCAGGCAGAGGGACAGGCAGTGGGACAGGCAGAGGGACAGGCAGGTACAGGCAGCGGGACAGGCAGCCGCGCGGGGCGGGGGAGGTCGCGCCACTGTCCCGGTCCTTTGGTCCTTTCCCTTTCGGTTGCCATCAGAGGCGGAAGCCGGAGTCGGAAATCGGTGCCCCGGGTGACGCCGCCGGTGCCGCGGCGGGGGGGGCCCAGAGCGGGGGACACGCTGCCGGTGACCCCCCCCCACCGTGGCACAGCCCGGTCAGGGCCTCGCCGGGGGTCTCATGGCCGGGGGGTGCAGCGGCGGGGAGCGGGGGCCCAGGCCGGGGGGGGCTCCCCCCCTTCCCCCTCCCCTCTTCCCCTTCCTGCGCGGTGCCGCGGCCCGGCAGCGCCGTTGGCGGGTTCAAACCGGGGGGGCGCAGCCCCGAGGCACCGGTGGAGGCGGCTGCGACCCCCCCCCAGGCGCTTCCTCCCTCGACCTTCCCCTCCTCATCCTCGCGGGCCGCTTCAGGGGGGCCCCGGGGTGCCCACGGCCGCGGCACCCGAAGGGTCACGGCGCTGGGACCCGACCTGGGTGTCACCGGGCGAGGTGCAGCCACAGCGCGGTGGCCGGCGGCGGCTCCCCTGCCCGCCGCTGCCTGACCCCTGCCTGCACCCTCCCCGCCACGTGCACGGCGGCACCCAGGTGGCAGCCGGGTCCCCCGGGCTCGGTGGCGGTGGGTGACGTTGGCCACGCACCCACGGCAGGAATGCGGCGGGTGGCAACCGGGCACGGCCGAGGCCACGGGTAATTAGAGCCCGGGGTGGCCCCGTGGCGGCGAGCGGATGTTTGTGACCTGTCGAGCTCCCGGCGGCGGCCCCCGGCGGAAGGTGGCCACGACCTGACGGAGGTGCTGGTCCCGCCGGAGGGGTCGGTGCCGTCGGCGATGGCCCCCGGAGGTGAGCGGGGGGCACCCGGGGACGCGGCGCAGGTGGCGGCGGCGGGACGGGCGGGAACCGGCGCGGGCAGGAACTGGTGCGGGCAGGGAGCCAGCGCGGGCAGGGAGCCGGCACGGGTGGGGCGGCTCGGGGACTACGCGGCCCTCGGGGAAGGGAGCCGCGCTGGCAGCGCCGGGGCACGGTGCCACTCGCCCCCCGGCCACCAAAAGCGACCGCGGCCGCCGCAGCCGGGCACACGCGGCCCTCGAGGCCCCGTGGGCCGGGGCTGAGCTGCCGGTGCCGCCGGGCAACGCCGCTGCCTGCACCGGCCCCCCGGGGGTGGGCAGGGGGGCGCGGGGACCCCGGCACGGCCCCGGCGCCGCTCCCGGGCGGTGCCGCTCCCGCGCACTCGCGCTCCCGTGACGGCGAATGACCCGCCCGTGGGAGTCGGGACGTGGCCGCGAGTGCCGGGGCCGGGCCCGAGTCACTCGCTGGAGCCGCACGTGCCGCCGCGGCCGCCCACGGCGCTGAGTCCTGGGGTGCGGGGATCCCCCGCCCCGGTCCTGCCCCCCCGCCCCCGGCAGCGGCCCCTCGGGGTGGGACGGAGCCGGGGCAGCCGCGGGCGGGAGCTGCGGGCCAGTGGGCAGGTGTGGGGCAGCCCCACAGCTGGGGGGAGCTCGGGCCCCCAAGCTAAGGGCAGTGCAGGCCCCACCGCGGCCAGTGACCCCAGTGATCCCAGTGACCCCAGAGACCCCAGTGATCCCAGTGACCCCAGTGATCCCAGTGATCCCAGTGACCCCAGTGATCCCAGAGACCCCAGAGACCCCAGTGATCCCAGTGACCCCAGAGACCCCAGTGACCCCAGTGATCCCAGTGACCCCAGTGATCCCAGAGACCCCAGAGACCCCAGTGATCCCAGTGACCCCAGTGATCCCAGTGACCCCAGAGACCCCAGTGATCCCAGTGACCCCAGTGATCCCAGAGACCCCAGAGACCCCAGTGACCCCAGAGACCCCAGTGATCCCAGTGACCCCAGTGATCCCAGAGACCCCAGAGACCCCAGTGACCCCAGAGACCCCAGTGACCCCAGTGACCCCAGTGATCCCAGTGATCCCAGTGACCCCAGTGATCCCAGACACCCCAGAGACCCCAGTGATCCCAGTGACCCCAGTGATCCCAGAGACCCCAGAGACCCCAGTGACCCCAGAGACCCCAGTGACCCCAGTGACCCCAGTGATCCCAGTGATCCCAGTGACCCCAGTGATCCCAGAGACCCCAGAGACCCCAGTGATCCCAGTGACCCCAGTGATCCCAGACACCCCAGAGACCCCAGTGATCCCAGTGACCCCAGAGAACCCAGTGACCACAGTGATCCCAGTGATCCCAGTGACCCCAGTGATCCCAGAGACCCCAGTGACCCCAGAGACCCCAGTGATCCCAGAGACCCCAGTGACCCCAGTGATCCCAGTGACCCCAGTGACCCCAGAGACCCCAGTGATCCCAGAGACCCCAGTGACCCCAGTGATCCCAGTGACCCCAGAGACCCCAGTGATCCCAGTGATCCCAGTGACCCCAGTGACCCCAGTGACCCCATCATTCCCAGTGTCCCGGTGCCCCGCACCATCCCTCGCCGGGGGCAGGTGGTGTCAGGCAGCGTCAGGCAGCGTCAGGCAGTCAGGCAGGAGGCGGGCAGGCGGCCGGTGGCGTGGCTGTGGGTCACGGAGGCGCCGGGGAACCCGTCGGGCCAGGCCGGCCAGTCCTGCCCTCGCCGGGGCTCGCCCGGCCGCGGCTCAGTCACGTGCCGCCCCAGTTGCCAGCCCGGCACCCCGGGGCCAGTGGCCCCCGACCCCCCCGAGCCCGGCGGGCAGGTGAGTGGGCGGCTGCGGGGTGGCACGGGGCTGGGGGGGGTCACACACACACAACTGGTGCTGTGGCCACCGGCGGCGCCGGGGCAGGAGCCCCCGGGCTCACTGCGGGCTCTGGGGTGCCCCCACCCCCGGTTTAAGGGGTCCCGGGGGCCTCCCGGGGACCCCGCAGGGACGCGGGGGAGGCGGCAGCCGCTCTCGGGCCGCGGCCCCCCCCCCGCACGCCTGCAGGTGCCGGCGGAGCCGGGGGACGCGTGGGACGGCCCCGGCCGCAGGAGGTTCCCACGGTGGCCACGGTGGCCAGGACGGGGGCTCCCGGCCGCGCCGCCCCCCGACCCGGGGTCTCTCCTCCCGCAGGTTGTGCCGGCGGCACCGGAGCCTCCGGGCAGGAGCGGGGGGACGTCGCGGTGCCCCTCAGCCCCCCGGCCCCCACCATGCTGCTGCGGGAATCGCCCTTCCCCAACCGGGCGCTGGTGGCCCTGGACTACCTGGCCCGGGGGCTACTGGCCCCCAGCTTCTGGGCCACCAACCGCCTCCTCGACCTGCGGCCGACCACGGCGGAGCGGCGGAGCCGGTGCTGCGGCTGGGCCGGGCGGGCGCTGGCCGGGCTGGTTTACGCCGCGGCCCTGCTGGTCTCGTTGCCCCCGATGGCGCTGGGGCTGCTGCTGTGGCTACCGGTGCAGGCGGCGCGGCGGCCCTTCGCCTACCAGTACACGGCGGGCACGGCGCCGGCGGAGCCGTGGGACCTGCGCCAGCGCCGCGCCTTCACCTTCCTCAGCGCCAACGTCTGCCTCTTGCCCAGCGGCTTGGCCAAGTTCAGCAACCTGGGCCAGACGCCCCAACGGGCCACCTACATCGCCCGGCACCTGGCCCCGGCCCCGCCGAGCCCCTCCGGCGCCCTGGTGGAACCGCGGCACGGCCACGCCGACACCTACGGCGGGACCCTGCGCACCCCGCCGGGGCCCCCCGCCGCCGCGGGGCCGGGGCCGGGGCCGGTGGCCTTGGCCGAGCGTTTCCCGGCGGACGCCGACTTCGTTTGCCTGCAGGAGGTTTTTGATGCCGGGGCCGCCGCGACCCTGCGCCGGCGCTTGGGCGGCGCCTTCCCCCACGTCCTCTCCGAGGTGGGTGACCGCGGGCTGCACGGCGGCCGCCTGAAGCTCCTCGACAGCGGGCTACTGCTGGCCAGCCGCTACCCGCTGCTGGCCGCGGAGTTCCACGGCTTCCCCAACGGCGCCCGCGAGGACGCGATGGCCGCCAAGGGGCTACTGGTGGTCCAGGTGAGTGGGACCCCCCTCGCCACTCCCCCCGCCACCACCGGTGCTGCCGGATGTCCCGGCTGAGGCCGCCGTGTCCCCCCCAGGTGCTGCTGGGCTCAGCGCAGGGGCAACGGGTCGTGGGCTACCTGGGCTGCACCCACCTGCAGGCGCCCGCAGGTGACAAGGGGGGGCTGGGTGAGGTCTGGGGGGGTCATGGGGACGCAGGGACACAGAGATGCAGTGGCATGGGGACGTGGTGGCACAGGGACATGGGGATGCAGTGACAGAGACACAGTGACACAGGGACGGGGTGGCACAAGGACACGGTGGCATGGGCACACAGTGGCATGGGGACAAGGTGGCACAGGGACACGTTGGCACAGGGACATGGTGGCACAAGGATGTGGTGGTGTGGGGGTGCAGGGACACAGGGATGCAGTGGCACGGGGACATGGTGGCACAGGGACGGGGTGGCACAGGGACACGGTGGCATGGGGACACGGTGGCACGGGCACGGGGTGGCACAGGGACGTGTTGTGGGTGTCCGGGGGCGGGTGGTGACCCCGTGCCCGTGTCCCCGCGCAGGTGACGCCGCGGTGCGGGACGCGCAGCTGACGCTGGCCCTGCACTGGCTCCAGCTCTTCCGGGGGGCGTGGGAGCAGCGCGGGGACGTGGTGGCCTTCGACGTCCTCTGC
Organism: Athene noctua; assembly: GCF_965140245.1. Classification (NCBI taxonomy): domain Eukaryota; kingdom Metazoa; phylum Chordata; class Aves; order Strigiformes; family Strigidae; genus Athene; species Athene noctua. The sequence goes on from NC_134038.1 coordinate 788,478, forward strand.
GGGGACCTCAACTTCGACAACTGCTCCCGCGGTGGGGACACGGCGCGGGGACGGGGGCATGGGGGGTCACAGGGGGGGTTTGATGTCCCTCCCCGTCCCCGCAGGTGACGAGCTGAACCAGCGGCACCGGCTCTTCGAGCTGTACCGGGACCCGTGTCGCCGCGCGCCGGGGCAGGACGAGCCCTGGGCCATAGGTGGGACCTGCCCCCCCCGGGGGACACTCACAGAGCTCGGGGACACTCACAGGGTGGGGGGGACACTCAGCCTGTCCCTCTGTGTGTCCCCCCCCAGGGACCCTCCTCAACTACCTGAAGATCTATGAGGAGCCCGTGTCCACCCCGGAGAAGCTGAGGAGGTGACGGGGTGGGGGGGGGGGACACACACGGGGGACACACGGAGGGGACACAGAGGGGACATGGGGGGGCCACGATGGGGAGACACAGAAGGGGGACATGGAGGGACATGGGGGGGCACATGGGGGGGGGAAACACGAGGGGGGACACGGGGTGGGAAACAGAGGGGACATGGGAGGGGGACACGGTGGGGGGACATGGAGGGGACACGGGAGGGGACAGGCCTGGGGGGTCTGCGGGAAAGGCCACCCCACCTGGAGAGGGGCGACGGTGGCAGGAGTCCCTCCATCCCCGTGTCCCCATGTCCCCATGGCGCCATGTCCCAGTGCCACCCTGTCCTGTGCCACCCCACCCCCATGCCTCTGCATCCCCGTGGCACCGTGTCCCCGTGCCACCGTGTCCCCTCCCCGCAGGACCCTCTCGGAGCCGGCGGGGCGGCAGCGGTACCTGGCGGGCCCCATCCTGGCCAGTGGCCAGCCCGACCCGGTGGCCCGTGGCCCGTGGCAGGGCCGGCGCGTGGACTATGTCCTGTTCCGGCCACCCGGCGGGGCCTGGCCGATGTGGACGGTGGGTGCTGCGGGGACGGGGGGGGGCTGTCCTCCGTGTGCCCCCCCCTGACGGCCGCTGTCCCCGCAGGAGGTGGCGGGGGTCACCTTCATCACCCAGCTGGCCACCCGCTCCGACCACCTGCCCGTGGCCCTGAGGCTCCACGTGGCCCTTGCGACGCCCTGAGCCCCCCCCGACCCCCCCGAGCCCCCTCCGGGGCACCGGAGCCGGCGCTGGCACAGCCCGGGGGGGCAGGGGAAGGGCGTCAGGGCCCTGGGGGCCACGGCGGGACAGAGACCTGGCAGTGACCCTGCAGTGACCCTGCTGTGACCCTGCAGTGACCCGGCAGTGACCCTGCTGTGACCCTGCTGTGACCCTGCAGTGACCTGGCAGTGACCCTGCAGTGACCCTGCTGTGACCCTGCTGTCACCCTGCAGTGACCTGGCAGTGACCCTGCTGTCACCCTGCAGTGACCTGGCAGTGACCCTGCAGTGACCCTGCTGTGACCCTGCTGTGACCTGGCAGTGACCTGGCAGTGACCCTGCAGTGGCTCTGCTGTGACCTGGCAGTGACCCTGCAGTGACCCTGCTGTGACCCTGCAGTGACCCGGCAGTGACCCTGCTGTGACCCTGCTGTGACCTGGCAGTGACCCTGCTGTGACCTGGCAGTGACCTGGCAGTGACCCTGCTGTGACCCTGCAGTGACCCTGCTGTGACCCGGCAGTGACCTGGCAGTGACCCGGCAGTGACCCTGCTGTGACCTGGCAGTGACCCGGCAGTGACCCTGCAGTGACCCGGCAGTGACCTGGCAGTGACCCGGCAGTGACCCTGCTGTGACCTGGCAGTGACCCTGCAGTGACCCTGCTGTGACCCGGCAGTGACCTGGCAGTGACCCGGCAGTGACCCTGCAGTGACCCGGCAGTGACCGACCCCAGCTGCAGTTTTTAGCAACCAGAGCGAAATAAAGGCCTCGAGAGCAGCGGGTGGCGCTGTGCGGGCGCTGCTGTCGTGGGGACACCATGGGGACCCCATGGGGACACCATGGGGCCATCACGGGTCATGGGGACACCATGGGGCCATCACGGGGCCATCATGGGGCCATCACGGGGCTGTCATGGGGACACCATGGGGACGCCATGGGGACGCCATGGGGCCATCACGGGGCCATCACGGGGCCATCACGGGGCTGTCATGGGGACACCATGGGGACGCCATGGGGACGCCATGGCCACAGGCTGTGGGCACATGGGGCTCCATGCTGGGCTGCGGCCATGGCCCGGCCCCGGGACCCCCCGGCCCCACAGCCTTATGGGGTGGGGCAGGACGGTGACACCAGCGCTGTCCCCTGCTTCCCCCAGCCCCATCCCGCAGCCCCCAGACATTTGGGGTGCTGGGGGGGCCCCCACAGCCCCCCGGGAGCCAGGCCCAGCCCCACGGCAGCCCCCAGGCGGAGAGGGGCCCCACTGTGCTGCCTCGACCCCCGGAAGATGGGGGGACCCCAGGATCTGGGCGGTGGGGACCCTGGGGATCGCTCCATGGGGACACTTTGGGGACCTCCGCATGGAGATTCTTGGGGACATTCCATGAGGGCCTTGGGGACAATTCCATGGACGTCCTTGGGGACCATTCTGTGGGGACTCTTTGGGGATCCCTTCATGGGGACCCTGGGGACCACCCTGTGGGGACCTTTGGGGACGGCTCCATGGGGACCCCTGGGAACCTCTTCTTGGGGACCCTCTTGACGCCTCCTTGGGGACCCTTGGGGACCCTCTTGATGCCTCCTTGGGGACCCCTGGGAACCTCTTCTTGGGGACCCTCTTGACGCCTCCTTGGGGACCCTCGGGGACCCTCTTGACGCCTCCTTGGGGACCCCTGGGAACCTCTTCTTGGGGACCCTCTTGACGCCTCCTTGGGGACCCTCGGGGACCCTCTTGACGCCTCCTTGGGGACCCCCGGGAACCTCTTCTTGGGGACCCTCTTGACGCCTCCTTGGGGACCATTCCCTGAGGACTCCCATGCTCCACTCCTTGGGGTCCCCCGGGGCGGGGTGGGGGGGCTGTCTGCCAGAGGGACCCCCAGCACCCCCCCAACTGCCCCCCACCATGCACAAGGCCCTGTGGGAAGGGCCCAAAGGCTCATTTATTGGAAGGCACTGAGTTGGGGGGTGGGGATGGGGGAGCCCCCTACTCTTGGGGCTCGGCTCCTCCGTTCGGGGGGGGGCGCGGGGCGGTGCCCCGCGCCCCCCCCGAACGGAGGAGCCGAGCCCCAGGTGCATGAAGCACAAGCTTGGGGGGGGGGGGAAGAGGGTGCGCCCTGCCCCACCGCGGGGTGACCCTCCGGTCTCCCCGCTTTGGGGTGGGGGGCAGGAGCCTGAGGCGTGGAGATTTTGGAGGGGGGGGGGGGGTTGCTCCTTGAGGGGGTGCATAGCTGGGGTTGGGGGGGGGGCTGCCCCATGGACTGTGCGTATCTGGGGTTGGGGGGGCTGCCCCATGGGGTGTGTGGACCCGCGGTTGGGGGGCTGCCAACAGCTTGGGGAGGGGGGAGGTAGGGACCCCCCCCCACCCCTCAAACGGCCTCTTGCGCCCGCCGGTACTCGAAGACGCTCCCGCGCTCGGCGAAGCTCCGGGGTGCCGGCGGCTCCGCGGCCTCCTCGGGGTCCCCCCCGTCCTCGGGGGAACCGAAACCGCCCCCGCCGGGGGTCTGCAGGCGGAAAACATCCTGCGGAGGAGATAGAGGGGGGTCAGGGGGTGCTGGGGGAGGGCGTTGGAGGTTTTTTGGGGGGGTCCGACGCCGCGCTCACCCCCGGCTCCACCGTCACCGAGGTTTTGGCGCCCAGGTTGAGGGTCCGGCCGTCGCGGCGCAGCAGCAGGTTGAGTCCGGGGGCGCCGGGGCTGCCCCCTAAGAGGCAGAATACGGGGTGTGGGGTCCGGGGGTGATGAAGGGGGGGGGGATCCTGGGGAGGGGGGGTGGTGGGGGGCGTCCCCGCTGACCTCGCAGGCCGTAGGGGCGGATGGCGCGGCGCTCGCTCAGCACCGACAGCACCAGCTCCTCGCGGAACAGCAGCTCCCGCACGACGCCGTCGCCCCCCCGGCACCGCCCCGCGCCCCCCGAGCCCCGGCGCAGCTCGAAGCGCTGCAGGACCACGGGGTACCTGGGACACACACACACACGCACACACCACACACACACATGGAGGGGTGAGTCCCAAACCCCCGGGGCCCCCCCGCGCCGTCCCGGCACCCACCGCTGCTCCAGGACCTCGGGGTCGGTGATGCGGGTGTTGGTCATGTGCGTGTGGACGCCGGCGCGGCCGTGCCAGCGCGGCCCGGCCCCCGCGCCCCCCGCCACCGTCTCGTAGTAGCCCACCCGCTCGTTGCCGAAGGTGACGTTGTTCATGCAGCCCTGCGGGGAGGAGGGGGGGGGGGCGTGGAGTCCCATCCTTGGGACCCTCAGACCCCCCCCCAGGACCCCGGGACTCTCAGCCTCTTGGGATCCCAACCCCCCAGGGCCCCCAGATCTGACCCCTGGGACCCCCAACCCCCAGGACCCCAGCACCCCCCACCCCTGGGACCCCCAACCCCCAGGACCCCAGCACCCCCAACCCCTGGCACCCCTGACTCCCAGCACCCCCCACCCCTGGGACCCCCAACCCCCAGGATCCCCGACTCTTGGCCCCCCAGAACTCTGACCCCCTGGGACCCCTGACCCTCAGGACACCCAACCCCTGGCACCCCCAACTCTTGGACCCCCAGAATTCTGACCCCCCCGGAACCCCCCCGACCCCCAGGGCACCCAATCCTCGGGACCCCCAACCCCCGGGATCGCCAGGACCCCAGACCCCCCGACCCCCCCTGACCCCCTGTGACCCCCAACTCCCAGCACCCCCGACCCTCCGGAACCCCTGACTCCCAAGAGCCCCCCAGGCCCCCCCTGACCCTCTGGGACCCCCAGAACTCCGCAGCCCCAGCACCCTGAGACCCCTGACCCCTGGAACGCCAGGACCTCAGACTCCTGGGACCCCAAATCCCCAGGACCCCAGAGCCCTGGGACCCCCGGCCCCCCCGGCCCCCCCGGCCCCCCAGTCCCCACCTGGGAGGCGGCGCAGACGCCGAAGGCGCGGAAGATGACGTCGACCACGCGCTGGGAGGTCAGGACGTTGCCCCCCACCACGGCGGCCTCAGGGGAGGGGTCCAGGATGGAGCCCTTGGGAATCACCACGCGCACGGGGGCCAGGCAGCCCTGGGGGGTGGCACGGGGGGGCTCCTCAGCCCTAAACAGCCCCCCCAGATCCTGCCCCACACCACCAGCACCCTGACACCCCCCCCCACTTTCCTGCCCTGGGGGAGAAGGGGCGCAGGACCCCCCACCCACCCCAAGGGGTTGGGGCCCCAGGACCCCCCTGTCCCAGAGGATCAGGGTCCCAAAGGCCCCCCGGGGGGGTCAGGGTGCCAGGAACCCCCCCTGCCCCCCCCAGGGCCAGCACCAGGCTCCTCTGGGGGCTCTGCAGGGCAGGGGGGTGCAGGGGGGGGTCCCACAGCCTGGGGGTGTCACAGCCCAGGGGTCCCACATCCACCAGGTCCCATAATTGGGGGGGTCCCACATCCAGGGGGGTCCCATAGCTCAGGGTTCCCACAGTTATGGGGGTCCCACAGCCTGGGGGTCCCATAGTTGGGGGGGTCTCACAGTCGGGGGGGGTCCCCCAGACAGTGGATCCCACAGACAGGAGGTTCTGCACCCTGGGGGTCCCATTGTTGGGGGGTCCCACAGCTGGGGGGTCCTCCAGCCCAGGGGTGCCCTGGGGGACATCCCACAGCCCAGGGGTGCCCCAGGTGGGGGGTCCCCCAGCCCAGGGGGGGTCCCCCAGCCCAGGGGTGCCCGGGGGGGGGATCCCCCCACGCACCTGGTTGAGGGGGATGTCCTGGCCCACCATGCAGCGCAGGCAGTAGATGAGGGCCGAGAGGGTGATGGCGCGGGGGGCGTTGCAGTTCCCGTAAACCTCCGGCCCCGAGCCCGAGAAGTCGAAGACGGCGCTGCCCTGCGGGGACCCCCAGGGGGTGACCCGTGGTGGGGGGGTGCCCCCCAAACCCCACCGTGGAGCTGGAGACAGCAGGGGGGGGACAGCACTCACCTCCTGGGGGTCCACCTGCACGCGCAGGCGGATGGGGGACCCGTCGTCCATGTGGTCCTCGGCCTCCAGCGCCGTGCCCCAGCGCGCCGCGAAGCCCTTCAGCATCTCCCGCACGGCCACCTCGGCGTTGGCCTGGGCACGGGGCGTCACACGGCGGGGCCCGGCGCGCGGCGGGGGGCCCGGGGGGGTCTGGGGGTGCGGGGGGGCCCACCTGGATGTGGGCCATGTAGGCCTGGACGGCGGCGAGGCCGTGGAGGCGGATGAGCTCGGTGACCAGCTGGATGCCCTTCTGGTTGGCGGCCACCTGGGCTCGCAGGTCCGACAGGTTGTCCGGCAGGTTCCGGGTGCCGCTGCAGCCGGGGACGCGGCCCGGCGCCATCAGGGCCTCCGTCACCGCTGCGGGGTGGGGGGCGACCGGTCCCACCGCGGCCCTGACACCCCCGCGGTGTCCCCGCTGCATCCCCGCCGGGGCCCTGCCACCCCCACCATGTCCCCGCCATGTCCCCACCATCCCCTCTACATCCCCACCATTCCCAGTGTGTCCTCGCCATCTCCCCACCATGTCCCTGCCACCCCCACCGTGTCCTCACCGTGTCCCCACCACAGTCCTGCCATCCCCTCCATGTCCCCACCAGCCCCACTGTGTCCCCACCATCCCCCTGTCATCTCCACCATGTCCCCACCATCCCCACCGTGTCCTTAACATGTCCCCACCATCCCTGTGTCCTCACCACGTCCCCATCGTGTCCTCACCGTGTCCCCGCCACACCTACTGTCCCTGTCATCCCCACTGTGTCCCCACCGTGTCCTCACCAAGTCCTCACCATGTCCCCACTGTCCCTGTCATCCCCACCACGTCCTCATCACATCCCCACTGTCCCCACCACATCTCTGCCGCTGCCACCACGTCTTCACCATGTCCCCACCCCCCCTCCACCGTCCCCACCATACTCGCCACACCCCTGATGTCCCCACCACGTCCCCGCCACCCCCACCATGTCCTCGCTGTGTCCCCACCACGTCCTCACCACACCCCTGATGTCCCCACCGCGGCCCCGCCGTGCCGGCGCCGACCCACCCACCCTCCTCCTGGAAGACTCCGTCCTTCACCAGCTTGAAGGAGACGAAGACGGCCCCTTCCTCCCGCAGCGCCTTGGAGTGGGGGGGCATGGAGCCAGGGGTGACCCCCCCGATGTCAGCGTGGTGCCCGCGGCTGGCCACGAAGAAGACGGGCTTGGGGACCCCCGGCCAGAAAACCTGGGGAGGAGGGAGCCCAGCGCTGAGCCAGCACCCCGGGATTGGAACCGGGGGGGGTCTCCTGCAGGCCGGGGGGTCCCAGGCTCACGGGGGTGATGACGGTGAGGTCGGGCAGGTGGCTGCCCCCCGCGCAGGGGTGGTTGCTGAGGATGACGTCCCCCTCCCGCAGGTCCTCACCCAGGTTGCGGATCTACAACGGCACCGCGAAGGGCTGAGCGGGTGGAAAGGGGGTGTCCTGGGTTGGGTTGGGGTGGGGGGGAGCCCCCCCCCGCCTCGTACCTGGAACTGGACGGTCTCCTGCATGGCGCCCAGGTGGACGGGGATGTGGGGGGCGTTGGACACCAGCCCCCCGTCCGGCCCGAAGAGCGCGCAGGAGAAGTCCAGCCGCTCCTTGATGTTGGTGGAGATGGCCGTGCGCTGCAGGATGCGGCCCATCTGCTCTGCGGGGGGCACGGCACCGGGGGACCCCTCAAGAGACAGCCCCCTCCCCACAGAGCCCCTCTGCCCCCGCCGGCACCCCCCAGTGCCCCCTGGGCCCCCACCTGCGATGCTCATGAAGCGGTGGGAGAAGATGGAGAGCTGGACGGCGTCGAGCTGGGGGCCGACGGGCCGGGGGGGCCCCGAGCCCACGGCGATGGAGATGTCGCCGAAGCGGGTGAGGCTGGCGGTGCAGCCCGGCTCCACCACGATGGTGCTGGGGGGGGAGTTGGCGGGGGGTGGGGCTCCTTGGGGTCCCCAACAGCCCCCCAGGGACCCGCCAGCTCCTCAGGGTCTCACCGTCCCCCCGGGATCCCCACCAGCTCCTTTGGGTCCCCGCTGACTTCCCGGGGTCCCCACCAGCTTCTTGGGGTCCTCAGCACCTCACCAGGGTCCCCAACAGCCCCCTGAGGTCCCACTGTCACCCCGGGGTCCCCACTAACTCCTCAGGGTCTCCACCAGCCCCCACAGGGACCCACCAGCTCCTTGGGGTCCCCCCCAGCTCCCTGGGGTCCCACCAGCCCCCGGGGTCCCCCCCAGCCCCCGGGGTCCCCACCTATTCTTGTCGATGATGATGGCGGGGCCGGGGACGAGGTGGTCGCAGCTCAGCTCCTCCAGCAGGAACACCGGCGTCTCCAGGTACCCCTCCTCGAAGTAACAGCGCGTCACCTGCGGGACCCCCCGCCGGGTCACCCCCTGCGCCCCCCCAGGCCCCGCCGGGCCCCCCCGTCCCCTCCCTGTCCCCACCGTCTCCACACGGGCCGGTTTCCCGCTGGGGGCCAGGGGGGTGTCGCAGCTGACGCCGCTGCTGCCGGTGCCGCGCACCCGCACGTCGTCCACCACCACGGGCCGGTCGGGGATGGTGAAACCGAACTCCACCAGGTACCTGGGGGGGCACCGGCTGCGGCAGGGGGGCACCGGCACGCCCCGGCCACCCCCCGCACGGTGCGTCAGTGCCCGATGGGGATGGTGGTGCTGGGTCGGGGATGGTGGTGCTGGGACAGGGATCATGGCAGTGGGACTGGGAGTGACACTGGGATGGGGATCGTGGCACTGGTATGGGGATCGTGGCACTGGGACAGGGAGTGTGGCACTGGGATGGGGATTGTGGCACTGGGACGGGGATCGTGGCACTGGGATGGGGATTGTGGCACTGGTATGGGGATCGTGGCACTGGGACGGGGAGTGTGGCACTGGGATGGGGATTGTGGCACTGGTATGGGGATCGTGGCACTGGGACGGGGAGTGTGGCACTGGGATGGGGATTGTGGCACTGGTATGGGGATCGTGGCACTGGGACGGGGAGTGTGGCACTGGGATGGGGATTGTGGCACTGGCATGGGGATCGTGGCACTGGGACGGGGAGTGTGGCACTGGGATGGGGATTGTGGCACTGGTATGGGGATCGTGGCACTGGGACGGGGAGTGTGGCACTGGGATGGGGATTGTGGCACTGGGACTGGTATCGTGGCACTGGGACTGGGATCGTGGTGCCGGGACGGGGATCGTGGTGCCGGGATGGGGGCTCACGGCGCCGGGACCAACCGGCTGGTGAAGGCGGCGAGGAAATCCCCGGCGCGGCAGGAGCTGGGGGTGGGCGGGTGCCCCTTGGCCGAGCACATCAGGGCGCAGTCGGTGCCCTCGTAGCGCAGGTGCAGGAAGGCCTCGGTGCGGATCTGCTCCCTGCGGCGCCGCCGCGTCACCGCGGGTCCCCCACGCCGGTGGGGGGCTGTGTGTCCCCCCCGCACCCTCCCCGGCCCCCGTGGCTCACCCGGTGAAGCCCTGGGCCCGCAGCGCATCCCGGCACTCCCGCTGCAGCTCGGCGATGCGCCCGTCCAGCCGGGCGAAGGCGGCCGCCTCGTAGCGGAGGGCGCAGGGCGCCTGCGCCTCGTGCACCACGTCCGCCAGCGCCAGCCCGTAGGCAGAGAGCACCCCGCTGTACCTGCAGAGCCCCCGCTGTACCCATGTACCCAGAGCCCCCGCTGTACCTGCAGAGCCCCCGCTGTACCCATGTACCCAGAGCCCCCGCTGTACCCGCTGAGCCCCCGCTGTACCCATGTACCCAGAGCCCCCGCTGTACCCGCTGAGCCCCCGCTGTACCCATGTACCCAGAGCCCCCGCTGTACCTGCAGAGCCCCCGCTGTACCCATGTACCCAGAGCCCCCGCTGTACCTGCAGAGCCCCCGCTGTACCCATGTACCCAGAGCCCCCGCTGTACCCGCTGAGCCCCCGCTGTACCCATGTACCCAGAGCCCCCGCTGTACCCGCTGAGCCCCCGCTGTACCCATGTACCCAGAGCCCCCGCTGTACCTGCAGAGCCCCCGCTGTACCCATGTACCCAGAGCCCCCGCTGTACCCGCTGAGCCCCCGCTGTACCCATGTACCCAGAGCCCCCACTGTACCCATGTACCCGCAGAGCCCCCGCTGTACCCGCAGAGCCCCCGCTGTACCTGTGCCCAGGGGCACCCGCTGCACCTGCCACCACTCCCCTGCGAGGAGAGCCCAGCCCGCCCCGGGGGCACCCCCAAACCCAGCACCCATGGGTACCCCCAGACCCGGCCCAGGGGCACCCCCACACCCAGCACCCTGAGTGCCCCCAGACCCAGCACCCAGGGGCACCCCCTGACCCAGCCTAGAGGCACCCCTATATCCATCACCCAGGGGCACCCCCAAACTCGGTGCCCAGGGGCACCCTCCAACCCAGCACCCAGAGATACCCCCAAGCCGGTCCAGGGGCACCCCCAAACCCCCCCCACCCACCGGGGGGACCTGGGACACCCCCAAACCCGATCCATCCCCCTGGGGACCTGCAGCAACCCCAAACCCATCTGCTTGGGGGGGGGCTGCGACACCCCCAAACCCAACACACCCACCTCGGGGGGGCGGGCGGGCAGAGCCCCCCAACCCCGTATCGTCTCCCCGGCAGCCAGGAGCACCCCAACACCAACCAGGGGGTGCTGGGTGCCCCCCCCCGCCCCCCATGGGGACCAGCCCCCCCCAATTCACCTACTTGTGGATGAAGACCCTGCTCATGCCCAGGGCGCGGGCGATGGCGCAGGCGTGCTGCCCCCCCGCACCCCCAAAACAGGCCAGGACGTGGCGGGCGGCGTCGTGACCCCGCGCCTGGACACAACGCGGCGCGGTGACACCGCTGCCGGCGACACCGGGACCCCCCCGCCCCCCCGGGGCCGCCCCCACCTGCGTCAGGGCGCGGATGGGCCGGCACATGGCCTCGTTGGCCACCCGCACGAAGCCCATGGCCACCTCCTCCACCGCGAGCGGGCGGCGGGCGCCGGCTCCGAAGGCGTCGATGCGGGCGGCCAAGGCGCGGAAGGCGCCGGCCGCCGCCTCCCGGCACAGCGGCTGGTCCTCGCCCGGCCCGAAGATCCGCGGGAAGTACTCGGGGAGGAGCCGGCCCAGGCACAGGTTGGCGTCGGTGACGGTCAGCGGGCCCCCTGCGCCGGGCGGCTGGTCAGCGCGGGCGCCGCCGCGGCCCCGTGGCTACCGCCGGCCCCGCGGCCACTCACCTTTGCGGTAACAAGCTGGGCCGGGGTGGGCACCCGCCGATTCCGGGCCAACCACGTAGAGCCCGGACCTGGAGGGGAGACGCCGGCGGGAGCGGGGGACGGCGCCGCCACCGTGACACCACCGCGACACCACCGCGACACCACCGCGACACCACTGCGCCACCATCGCCCCACCACCACCCACCACTGTACCACCACGATGTCAACCACCGTGACAGCACCATGGCACCACTGTGCCACCACCACGTCACCACCGCGCCACTGTGCCACCGCCACCCAACACTGTGTCACCGCTGGGCCACCACTGCTCTGCCACCACCACGACACCACCGCACCACCACTGTGCCACCACCGCGCCACTGTGCCACCGCCATCCAACACTGTCACCACTGGGCCACCACTGTGCCACCACCATCCAACACTGTCACCACTGTGCCACCACCACGCCACTGTGCCACCACCATCCAACACTGTGCCACCACCATGTCACCACCACCATGTCACCCTGTGCCACCACCACAGTATTACCATGCCACCACTGTGCCACCACCATGCCACCACATCACCACCACACCACCACGCCACCCCTGTGCCACCACCGTGCCACCACCACAGAAGGTCCCGCCGAGCCCCGCGGCCCCCCCGCCCGCACCTGAAGAAGAGCCGGGACCCGCCGCCGGCCGCCACCGTGTTGATGTCGAGCTGCGGCGCCTGGATGCTGACGCCGGCCGTGCTGGCCTCGAACACGTGCTCGTACTCGCCCGCGTAGCGGCTGACGTCCGTCGAGGTGCCTGGGGGAGGGCGGCTCAGCCCCGGTTGGCCCCCCCCGGCCCCCCCCCGGCCCCCCGCTCTCACCTCCCATGTCGAAGCCGATGACGGGCTGCCCGCCGTGGTGGCCGTAGGTGGTGGCGGCGTAGCCCACCACGCCGCCGGCCGGCCCCGAGAGGATGGCGCGGGCCCCGCTGAAGTGCTGCATCGGGGTCAGGCCCCCGTCCGAGCGCATGAACAGCACCGGCACCTCCTGGGGGGCGCAGGGCGGCGGGGGCAGCTGGGGTGGGTGCCCGTTGGGAGGGGGACCACGGGGGTCTGGGTGCCCATGGGGGGGTCCTGGTGGGATGGGTGGCTATGTGGGGGGTCCTGGGTGCCCATGGGGGGCCCTGGCAGGATGGGTGCCCATGGGGGGTCCCGGGTGCCCGGGGTGGGGGGGGATGGTGGTGGCAGGCTGGGTACCCATGGTGAGGGCCAGGTGGGATGGGTGCCCATGGGGGGTCCTGGATGGGTGCCCATGGGGTGCCCCAGCAGGATGGGTGTCCATGGAGGGGTCCTGGGTGCCCACGGGGGTCCCTGGCAGGATGGGTGCCCACGGGGAGGGGGGTCCCAGCAGGGTGAGCACCCATGGGGGGGCCCTGACAGGATGGGCATCCACAGGGGGGTCCTGGACCGGTGCCCACGGGAGGCTCCCAGTGAGGTGGGTGCCCACGGGGGGGTCCCAGCAGGACGGGCACCCCCGGGGGGGGTTCCAGGTGCCCCCGCTCACCCGCAGCTGCCGGGCGAAGCCGTCGCGGAAGCTGCGCAGGTACCGCTGGATGCAGGGGGTGAGGTAGGCGTCGGCGCAGGCCGTGTACCCCCGCGGCACCGCCCGCACCATGCCCGCCACCGCCGACGACAGCGACACGTGCTGGAAGCCCAGCTCCCGCGCCAGCGCCCCGACCTGCTCCTCGTGGCCGGGCCAGCTGCCGGGGGACGGCGTCAGGTGGGGGCAGAGCGTCCCCAGGCGTGTCCCCAAGTGTCCCTGTCCCCCCCCGCGGGACTCACGCGTAGGAGTGGAGCAGCAGCACGGCCAGGCTGCGGATGCCGCGCGCCAGCACCCGCTCCAGCTCCCGCCGCAGCGCCGACAGCTCCAGCGGCCGCTGCACCAGCAGGGATGTCCCCATGGAGCCTGGGGACAGCCGGGACGGGGGTCACGGCGTGATGTCACCCCCCCCCGACCCGTGTCGTGGTGGAGGTGCCCACCTTCGAGCAGCGGGAGGGTTTCCCCCCCCGGGAGGCGGCAGCCGGGCTGGTGCGGGATCAGCCGCTCGTCCACCTCGATCACCTCCTCGTACAGCACCTCGGGCACCGCCACCTCCTGCGCGGGGACGGGGACCGGGGCGTCACCCGGGGGCACCGGCATGGGGGTGTCACCCGAGGGGGCCAGCGTGGGATGGGGGCGTCACCTGGGGGGCCACTGTGGGTCCCCCTCCCCAGCGGGCCACCCCGGCGCCGCGCTGGCCTGGCCGGTGCCGCCGGAGCTGCCACTGGCCACCGGCCAACCGGGGCGGCGCGTGGGGGCTGGCGCGGGGCCGGGGCTGGCGCGAGGCCGCGGCGGGGGCCCAGCGGCGCTCACGGGACACGGCGGCACCCGGGGACTTCCCGCCACCGCCAAGGACGTCCGCGCCGGGCAGAGGACGCGCCGGGCCCCGCCGGGACGGGACGGGACGGGACAGACCGGGCTGAGGTCTCGCGGGGACACGTCGCCCCGAGCGCCGGCGGGGACGGTCACGGGGCCGCGCTGGTCACGCGGCTGGGCCAGCCCGGGTCAGGCGCTGCGAGCCACGGGGACGGGGCACCCTGAGCCCGGAGAGCGCGGGGCACCGGGACGGGGCAGCCCAGTGCCGCGGGGTGAAGGTCACGGGGACGGGGCACCCTGAGCCTGGGTGGTGGGGGTTAGGGGGACGTGGCACCCCAACCCGGCACGCTGTGCGTCACGGGGACATGGCACCCCAATCCCACCAGGTGAAGGTCACGGGGACGTGGCACCCCAACCCCCGATGAGCTGGGTCACGGGGACGTGGCACCCTGACCACAGATGGTGAAGGTCACAGGGATGTGGCACCCTGAGCCTGGGTGGCATTGGGGCAGGGCGACGTGGCACCCCAACCCCAGATGATGTGGGTCACGCTGGGACACGCCACCCCAATTCCACAAGGTGAAGGTCACGGGGACGTGTCACCCCAACCCTGGGCACCGTGGGTCAGGCAGGGACGTGCCGCCCCGCTGCCGGGGGCCGTGTGTGGCGGGGCAGTGGCCCCCCAGGCCCCGGCGGGGCCGGGCCTCACCAGGTCGAAGATGCGTGGCCGGGCCTGGGTGCCGATGTGCAGGAGGTCGCGGAACCCGCGGGTGACCACCAGGGCCAGGCGCTCGCCCCGGCGCTCCAGCAGCGCGTTGGTGGCCACCGTGGTGCCCATGCGGATCCACTCGATGCCGGAGGCGTCCAGGGGCTGGTCCCGCGGCACCGGCACCCCCCTCTCCTGCCGGCACCCCCGGCCTCAGCCCCACGGCCCCCCCACGGCCCCATCACGGATCCGCAGCACCCCCAGACCCATGGACCCCCCACGGACCCACAGCACCCCCAGACCATCACCCCCACGGTCCCCCAAGGTCCCGCAGCCCCCCCAGACCCTCAGCCCCACGGCACCCCCCACGGACCCACAGCCCCCCCACGAACCCACAGCCCCCCCAGACCTGCAGCCCCCCCACGAACCCACAGTCCCCCCACGGACCCACAGCCCCCCCACGAACCCACAGCCCCCCCAGACCTGCAGCCCCCCCACGAACCCACAGTCCCCCCACGGACCCACAGCCCACCCACGGACCCACAGCCCCCCCAGACCTGCAGCCCCCCCACGAACCCACAGTCCCCCCACGGACCCACAGCCCCCCCACGAACCCACAGCCCCCCCAGACCTGCAGCCCCCCCAGACCCGCAGCCCCATGGACCCCCCACGGACCCACAGCACCCCCAGACCGTCACCCCCACGGCCCCCCCAAGGTCCCGCAGCGCCCCCAGACCCTCAGCCCATGGACCCCCCCCAGACCCGCAGCCCCACGACCCCACTGTGGACCCCCCAGCCCCGCTCCAGCCCCTCACCCCCACAGCCCCCCCGTGGACCCCCAGCCCCCCCAGCCCCTCGGCCCCCCCGGCGCAGGGTGGGCAGGGGGCTCTGGACAGAATCAGGCTGCCCCAACCCCCAGCCCTCGGGGGGGGCACAGGGCTGGCCCGGGGGGGCCGGGGCGCGGGGGGGGTCCCGGGGAGGTGCCAGTGGGGTGGGGCCCGGGGGGGTCCCAGGAGAAGATCCCGGGGGGATGGTCTCGGGGGGACGATCCCAGTGGGGAGGGTATGGGGGGGGTTCGGGGGCGGGGGGGGAGAGTCTTGAGGGAGGGTCCTGGACAAGTCCTGGGGGCGGGGGGGGCTGCTCCCGGCTGTGGCCCTGGGGGAGTCCGGGGGGGATCCGGGGGGTGTACGGGGGGGTCTTGGGGCGGGCCCCGAGTGAGGGTCCCCGGGGGAGCCTCGGGGGGAGGGTCCCGGGGTGTCCCGAGAGTGCCTCGGGGGTCCGGGGGGGTCCGGGGGGTCCCTGGGGACGGTCCCGCGAGGGGTCCCGGGCGGGGGGGGGGGTCCCGGCGGCCGCACCTCCTGCAGGACGCGGCGGATGCCCTCGGTGGGGGCGTCCCCGTAGGCCGGGTCCTCGGAGAGCAGCTTGAGGACGCGGACGCGACCCCCGGGGCAGCGGGCGAAGACGTCGGTGAAGGTGCCGCCGCGATCGATGGCGAACTGGAACCCGACGGGGACCGACGGCGCCGCCATGGCGGGACGGGACGGGGCCGGACGGCCCGGGACGGGCGGGGGAAGATCGTTAAAAGTCCGGAAAAACCTCGGAAAAGATCGACACGGGCCGGTGCCCCCGGGCAGCGCCGAGCACCGGCCCCGCGGGGGCGTGGCCTCGCGGGGGGCGGCTCCGCTGGGGGCGCGGACTCAGCTTTGGGAGGCGTGGCCTGCGCTGGAGGGGGCGTGGCCTCCACGGCGGAGCGCGGCCTGTGTCCCCGCGCGCGGGGCATGCTGGGAGCCGTAGTCCCGCCGCGGGGCATGCCGGGAGCTGTAGTGCGGCGGGGCGGAGGGCGCGCAAGATGGCGGCGGCCGAGCTGCTGTCGGACGAGGGGTACCGGGCGGACGGGCGGCGTCCCGCCGAGCTCCGCAAGGTCCGCGCCCGCATGGGCGTCTTCACGCAGGCCGACGGCTCGGCCTACATCGAGCAGGGCAACACCAAGGCGCTGGCTGTTGTCTACGGCCCCCACGAGGTGAGCGGCGGCGGGCGCCGGGGCCCGGGCCGCGCTTTAGGCCTGAGGTTGCGGCCTACCGCGGTGGCGGCGGTCCGGGACCCCCCCATGGATCCCCGTTCCTCTGGCACCCTAAAACCCGGCAGAGGAGCTCTCTAAAGGCTCCTGCTGGAGGTTTAGGGAGCAGGGCTGGCGTATGGCAGCGCATATAGCGTCGTGTGCGGAGGGGTCGCGGTGAGCCGGCGCTGAGGGGCCTGGGGGGGTCGGGGACGGTCAGGGGGAGGTCGGGCCGGAGGAGCTTCAAGGGCTTTTCCAGCCCGGATCATTCTGTGGAAAAGCGAGCGCGCCCTGGATCTATAAGCGGCAGCTCACGTACGGTGAGATCGTGCGTATTAACAACTTCCCCAAGGAATGAGTTACGCGTGCGTTAGGTTTCCTGGAACTATTGACAGGATCTGCATCCCAGTCCCACCCGCGCTGTCCTGCTGGGGGGTCCCGGGGAGCGGTTGGTGGCACCCCGCGCCGTCTGCTGGTTGGTCCCAGCGCTCCCGGGTCACGAATCTCCCCCGGCCCGGGGTGTCTCTGGGCCGGGCTCATTAGCGCTCGGAGGGGCCGACGCCGCGGCGAGGGGCCGGGCTGGCAGCAGCGGGGGGATATTTTCGACCCGTCTGTTCTCTCCCCGGGGCTGGACACAACGACGTGCCACGCAGAAAGTCTCTGGTGTTGCCCGGGGGCTCTCGGCTCTCCGTTAACTGCCCGGCCCCAGCCCGGCCCCTCGCTCCGTCCCCGCCCGGGGCCGCGGCTCCCCGGGGCTCTCCTGGGACACACGGTGTGTGTGTCCCCCCTCCCCGACACAACCTTCCTCACCTTCACCCTCGGGGTCCCAAACCCGCTGGAATGTTCCGTCTGACACGATCCTGCCCTGCCCGGGGCCGCCCCTCGCCTTTCTCACCCCTGGGGCGTCTGACCCCGAACCCCCGAGGGAGCTGTTGGTCGCCGAGGGGCTGGGCTCAGCCCTGGGGGCGCGGGGGGGCGACGAGCAGCCGCGGCACCGGCCTGTCAGTGCTGCTCTGCGCCACCCGGGATTCGGTGCGTCCATCCAACGGCAGCTGTGAATTATTCCCGCTATTGGTAATATTCTAAACGAGCTTCCGAGAAACTTGTTCCTGGTTGAACTCTAGTGCTGTCCCTCCAACACCCGTATCCTATTACACTTACAAAACAATATTTATTAATCATTCCTGCTATCAGTAATACCCTGACACATAAAGACTTTTCTAAACCCTTGTTCCTTTTACGCTCACAGCAGCCTGTCAGGCGGCGTTGTGCAGCCGAGTTGTGTCTTGAGCTGGTTTGTTTTCATTTCTCCCGTCCTTGCCCTGTTACCTTCCAGAACAGGCTCTAATTCTTTTATTTATTTCTGTCTCAGGCTGTAATTTTTATTTCTTTCTTTCTTAGACCTTAATCCTTTTATTTATATCTGTCTTAGGTCCTAATTCTTTTATTTATTTCTGTCTCAGGTTCTAATTTTTTTATTTATTACTGTTTTAGGCTCTAATTATGTATTTCTGTCTTAGGCTCTAATGCTTTTATTTATTACTGTCTTCGGTTTTCATGTTTTTATTTCTTATTGTCTTAGGCTCTAATCGTTTTATTTATTACTATTTTAGGCTCTAATTCTTTTATTTATTACTGTTGTACGTTCTAATTCTTTTTATTTATTGCAGTCTCAGGCTCTAGTTGTTTTATTTATCGTTGTCTCAGGCTCTAATTCTTTTATTACTGTCTTAGGCTCTAATATTTTTATTTATTCCTGCCTTACCTTCCAACCCGTTTCTTCTTCACCGTACCACCAGCCCTCAGCTCTGTCCGCGCCTCCCAGCAGCCGCGTTGCCCCTGACTTAATTTACTCCCGGCACAAAGCAATTTCGTAGCGAGACGCAAAAAAAGCCCCCTCAAGACACCCCACCCCCCCCCCCCCAAATCTAGCGCGAGGTTTTGGCTTCCCGCCCCAGATCCGCGGCCCCCGCAGCAAGGCGCTGCCCGACCGGGCGCTGGTGAACTGCCGCTACAGCCTGGCCACCTTCAGCACGGGCGAGCGGCGGCGGCGGCCGCACGGCGACCGGCAGGCGGGGGAGCTGGCCCTGCTGCTGCGACAGACCTTCGAGGCCGCCATCCTCACCCAGCTCTTCCCCCGCTCCCAGATCGACATCTACGTCCAGGTGAGGGGGCCGGGGGGGCGGGGTGCGGGAAAGGGGGGGTGGCCGCGGGGCGGCCCCCGCCTCACCGCCGCGCTGCCCCCCCCTCCCCAGATCCTGCAGGCCGACGGCGGGAACTACTGCGCGGGCGTGAACGCGGCCACGCTGGCGGTGATGGACGCCGGCATCCCCATGCGCGACTACGTGTGCGCCAGCTCGGCCGGCCTGGCCGAGGACACGCCGCTGGCCGACCTCAGCTCGCCCGAGGAGGCGGCCGGGGGCCCGCGCGTGGTGCTGGCCCTGCTGCCGGCCGCCGGGCACATGGCGCTGCTGCAGCTCAGCGCCCGCCTGCACCACGAGCGCCTGGAGGCCGCGCTGGAGGCGGCGGCGGCCGCGTGCCGGGCGCTACACGCCGTGCTGGACCGCGTGGTGCGGGACCGCCTGCGCCACGTCACCGCGCTGCTGGGGGACTGAGCTGGCACGCTGCGGCCCCCCCAATAAAGGTCTGCTGGCGGGCCCGAGCCGTGTGCCAGAGCCGTGTCGTGTGTGTGCTGGAACCGTGTGTCGTGTGTGCTGGAACTGTGTGCCAGAGCCGTGTCGTGTGTGTGCCGGAACCGTGTGTCGTGTGTGCAGGAACTGTGTGCCAGAGCCGTGTCGTGTGTGTGCTGGAACCGTGTGTCGTGTGTGCTGGAACCGTGTGCCAGAGCCATGTGTCATGTGTGTGCCAGAGCCATGTGTCGTGTGTGTGCTGGAACCATGTGTCGTGTGTGTGCTGGAACCGTGTGTCGTGTGTGCAGGAACTGTGTGCCAGAGCCGTGTCATGTGTGTGCTGGAACCATGTGTCGTGTGTGCTGGAACTGTGTGCCAGAGCCGTGTCGTGTGTGTGCCGGAACCGTGTGTCGTGTGTGCTGGAACTGTGTGCCAGAGCCGTGTCGTGTGTGTGCCAGAGCCATGTCGTGTGTGTGCCAGAGCCATGTGTCGTGTGTGCAGGAACTGTGTGCCAGAGCCGTGTCGTGTGTGTGCCAGAGCCATGTGTTGTGTGTGTGCTGGAACTGTGTGTCGTGTGTGCAGGAACTGTGTGCCAGAGCCGTGTCATGTGTGTGCTGGAACCGTGTGCCAGAACCGTGTGTCATGTGTGCTGGAGCTGTGTCCCAGAACCGTGTGTCATATGCGTGTCAGTGTCATACGTGTGCCAGAGCCATATGCCAGAGCCATGTGCTGAAGCTGTGTGTCATATGTGTGCCAGAACCTTGTGTCACATGCATGCCAGAACCATGTGCCAGAACTGTGTGTCATATGTGTGCCAGAGCTGTGTGCCAGAACCGTGTGTCATATGTGTGCAGGACTGTGTGCAGGAACTGTGTGTCGTGTGTGCAGGAACTGTGTGTCGTGTGTGCTGGAGCTGTGTGCCGGAACCATGTGTCATACGTGTGCTGGAACCATGCGCCAGAGCTGTGTGCTGGAACTGTGTGTCATACATGTGCCAGAGCCATGTGTCATGTGTGCCGGAACCATGTGCCATATGCACACCAGAACCATGTGCTGGAGCCGCGTGCCATACATGTGCTGGAACCGTGTGCCCTGTGCCAGCACCGTGTGCCATACATGTGCTGGAACCGTGTTCCATGTGCCATACGTGTGCCGGAACCGTGTGCCCTGTGCCAGCACCGTGTGCCATACGTGTGCTGGAACTGTGTGCTGTGTGCCATACGTGTGCCGGAACCGTGTGCCGTGTGCCATACGTGTGCCGGAACCGTGTGCCGTGTGCCATACGTGTGCCAGAACCGTGTGCCACATGCCACACTGGCACTGGAACTGTGTGTCACACCATGTGCCATGCGCCACAACATGCCATACCGCCCCCCCTCGCACACGCACCCCTCGCACACGCACCCCTTACACACTCACCCCCTTGCACACTCGCCCCATCACGCGGCCCCTCGCACACTGTTTGCTGGGCTGGGGCTGTGTGGGCTTACTGGGAGAACTGGGCTGGATGTAGGGAATACTGGGGGCACTGGGCTTGGGGATACTGGGGGTACTGGTCTGGGTTTCTGGGGGATGCTGGGAGCATTTAGATAAATACTGGTGAAAGTGGACAGACGTGGGCTGCAGGGTTGGGGGGGGTTACTGGGAGTACTGGGAAGCATAAGTTGGGGGATACTGGGAGCATCAGTGAAACTGAACTGGGATGTCAGACTGGGGGTACTGGGAGCACTGGGTGGCATAGTGGCAGGGCTGGGATGGGGGGCACTGGGTGTACTGGGGGTCCCCTCTGGGGAGCACTGGGAGCTACTAAAGTGCACTGGGGGGAATTGGGGAGCACTGGGATCACTGGGCTGGTGGTACTGGTGAGCACTGGGAGCCACTGGAGTACACTGGGGAGCACTGGGGCCACTAGACTGGGGAGGACTGGGAGGTACTGGGGGACACGGGAGCACAGGGGCCAATGGTCTGGGGAGTACTGGGAGCCACTAGAGTGCACTGTGGCATACTGGGAGGACTGGGACGTCGGGGCTGGGGGATGCTGTGGAGCACTGGGCGCTACTGGAGTGCACTGGGGGATACTGGGAGACATGGGAGTGCATTGGGGAGCACTGGGAGCTACTGGGGCTGCTGAGTTTGGGGATACTGGGGAGCACTGGGGCCACAGGACGGGGGTACTGCGGAGCACTGGGAGCACAGGGACCACTGGACTGGGGGATACTGGGGACCACTGGGGCCATTGGACTGAGCATACTGGGGAGCACTGGGAGCTACTGGAGGGCACGGGAGGCACTGAGGCCCCCGGGCTGGGTGTACTGGGGAGCGCTGGGAGCGCCGGGTCCTCCCGCCGGCGTGGAGGTTCCGCCACACTTCCCGTCGTCCCCTGCGGCCGGGCACCGCCACACTTCCCGTCGTCCCTTGCGGCCGAGCGCCGCCACAGGCCGGGCGGGATAAACCCCGCCCCGAGAGGCGGGCTCATCTCCCGTGTTGACCAATGGGAGCGGCAGTCTCCCGCCCTTCCCCGCTCCGATTGGTGCAGCGCGGGCCAATGGCGGCGGGGCGGGCTGGCGGGCGGCTGTGGCGGCGATGAGCGCGGAGCGGGAGATCCGCCGTGAGTCCGGGGCCCACACGGGCCCCCCCGAGACCCCCCAGACCCCCCCGGCTCGGGGTCCCCAGAGACACCCCCCGCGGTGCCGGGACCCCTCAGGCGGCTCCTCACCCCCCCGGGTTCCCTCACGCCGCCCCGGCCCCTCGGTGCTCCCCCCCCGCCCCATTTCCCCCCCCCCCCCCCGTTCACAAACCCCTTCCCGACCCCCCCAACGCCCCCAGTCGGAGTGGGGGGGCCGAACGCACCGGGGGGGCTGCAGAGAGACACCCCAGTCCCGTCCCCCCCCAGCTCAGGGCCAGGCCCCGGGCACCGGCTGCTTTGGGGGGGGGGGGTGTCACTGGGGGGGTGTGTTGGGGTACACAGAGGGTGGGGCACGGCTTCGGGGGGGTCACACCGCGCCGCCCCCCACCCCACTTAAGTTTCCTTCACGGGTCGGGCTGACACCTGCCCCGCCCCCCTCCCCAAGTTTCCCTCACGTTGATCCGGTCCCTCGGTGCCCCCCCCCCCCCCCCCATTCATAAGCCCCTTCCCGACCCCCCAACACCCCCCAGTCGGGGTGGGGGGGCCGAACACACTGCGGGGGGCTGCAGAGAGACACCCCCACCCCAGCTCGGGCCAGGCCCTGGGCACCGGCTGCTTTTGGGAGGGGGGCGGGCGTGTTGGGGTACACACAGGGGCACGGCCGCGGGGGGGTCACACCGTGCTGCCCCCCGCCCAGAGCTGCAGAAGGCGAAGGAGAAGGCTCAGCGCGGCGGGAACCTGGTGGAGGAGGCGGCGGTTTGTAACCAGCTGGGCGAGATTCTGGCCAGCCATGGTGCGTGTGTCCCCCCCCACCCCCCCCTTCACTTCGAACCCCCCCACCCCACCTGTAACCCCCCCGTTTGCCGCCAGGACGCTACGAGGAGGCTCTGGAGGAGCACCGGCAGGAGCTGCGGCTGCTGGAGGGCGCCGGCGACGCCTTGGGCAGCGCCGTGGCCCATCGCAAGATCGGGGAGCGCCTGGCCGAGCTGGAGAGCTACGGGGCGGCGCTCAAAGTGGGCCCAGACATCGGGGGGGGCACTAAAACGCCTCAGGACGAGCCTCAAATCTTTTTTTTTTTCCCCTTTTCCAGCACCAGCGGCAGCACCTGGAGCTGGCGCGGTCGCTGTCGGACGCCACGGAGCAGCAGCGGGCCTGGGCCACCATCGGCCGCACGTTCATGCTGATGGCCGAGGGCCGGGACCCGCGGGAGGGGGCGGCCGCCGCCGCGCTGGCCCAGGCCCAGCAGGCCTTTCGCACCAGTTTGGCCATCGTGGAGGAGAAACTGGAAGGTGAGGCCGTGCTGGGGGCGCCGCGGTCCCTCCGCACCTCCCAGCGGGCTGTGGCAGCTTCAGCAGCTCCTGGGGGTTTGTTTGTCCTTTTTTTCTGGCGGTTTTTTGGAGCTTCAACACTTCCCGGTGGGTTTTTTTTCTTGGGTTGGGGAGTTTTTGGAGCTTCAACAGCTCCCAGCGTTTTTGTTTTTTTGGAGCTTCAGCAGCTCCTGGTAATTTTTTTTTTTTTTTTTTTTCACAGCTTCATAAACCTCCCAGTGGGTTTTTTTTGTGGGTTGGGGATTTTTTGGAGCATCAACAGCTCCCAGTGATTTTATTTTTGCGGAGTTTCAACACCTCCCGTGGGTTTTGGACCTTCAACAGCTCCTGGCAGGTTTGTTTGTTGTTTTTTCCCGGAATTTTTTTGGAGCTTCAACAGCTCCCACCGTTTTTGGGTTTTGGGGTTTTTTTTACTTCAACAGCTCCCAGTGGTTTTTTGGGGTTTGTTTTTTGTTGTTTTTTTTTTTCTCTGGAGCTTCAACAGTTCCTGGCAGTTTTGGGGTTTTTCTTCTGGTGTTTTTTTGGACCTTCAACAGCTCCTGACAGGGATTTTTTTCTTTTTTTCCCATGTTTTTTTGGACCTTCAGCAGGTCCCGGTGAGCTTTTTGGTGGGTTCATTTTTCTTCGGAGCTTCAACAGCTCCTGGCTTGGATCTTCAACAGCTCCCGTCGGGTTTTTTTCTTTTTTTTGGGAAGCTTCAACAGCTCCCAGCGTTTTTTTGTGGTTTTATTTTTTTTTGGAGCTTCACCCCCTCCTGGTGTTTTATTTTCTTTTTTCCCCCAGGGAGCGTGGCACACCGGGAGATAACGGAGATGAGGAGCCGCTTGTACCTCAACTTGGGTTTGGTCTACGACAGCTTGAAGGATTCGGCTAAATGCGACCACTACATCAAAAAAAGCATTTTCCTCTCGGAGTAAGGGCGGGCGGCGGGGCAGGGCGGGGGGGTTTGGGGGGGCAGATCCATCAGTGACGGCGGCCCCGTTTGCAGGCAGGCTGGGCTCCAGGAGGATCTGTACCGTGCCCACTTCAACCTGGGGCACATCCACCTGCGGGAGGGGGAACCCTCTGCTGCTCTGCGCTGCCTGGCCCGGGCACGCGACTGCGCCCGGAAAATGAAGGAGAAAGGGATGGAGAGCGAGTGCTGCAGCAGCACGGCCCAGGTGGGTGCTTACTGGGGGGGCTCGGGAGATTTTTCCTGGTGTTGGGTGCCCCCTCCCTCAGCAGGTGTCCCCTCTGTCACCCAGGTCCTGCTGAGTTTGGGGGATTTTGTGGCCGCCAAGCGCTCGCTGAAGCAAGCCTACGTGCTGGGCTCACGGCAGCCCTGGCAGCGAGACCTCGTCCGCTTGAATCTCCGCTACGGTGAGCCCGGGGCGGTGTCCCCAGGGGCGGGGCGGTGTCCCCAGGGGGGCTGTAGAATCCTTCATCCATCGTGCCTTCCATCCAGCCCCATCGTGCCTTCCCCTTTGTGCTGCCACAGCTCAGGGCTTTGAGGACACACGGGGGTGACACTGGAGGGGACACCGAGCCCCCCACCTCTCTGTCAGGGTTGGTGGCTCTGGGGGTCTCTGGCATGCCCTGATTGTCACCCGTTTGCAGCCACCAAGGTGACGCGGCTGCAGGAGGCTCTCGAGGAGGCAGTGGCTAGTGACCAGCCGGCGGCCCTAGCCCTCTGTGAGCAGCTCGGGGACACCTTCTCCAAGCATGGCGACTACGCCCGGGCCGTGGACTACTACCAAAAGCAGGTAAGTGGGGTTGAGGACGGGTTTTTGGGGGCTCTGGGGGTTTGTTCCTGCTGACGGGGGACTCCCTGGGGGCAGCTGAACTTTGCCCAGGAGCTGGGGAGGCCGGCGAGGGAGCTGGCTATTATCCACGTCTCGTTGGCCACCACTTTTGGGGACCTGAAGGACCACGCACAAGCCGTCCACCACTACCGGCAGGAGCTGGCCCTGCACCAGGGCAACGCGCTGGAGGTGAGCTGGGGCTTGGGGGGGCTATGGGGGGCTTCATTGGGTCCCTCAAGGGGCTCTTGGGGGTTCTGGGGGGTTCCCTGGGTCCTTTTTGGGGCTCCTGGGGGGGGTCCTGGAGAGCTCCTTGGGTCCTTTGGCGTTCCTGTGGGGGGCTCCTGGGTGTCCGGGGGGCTCCTGAGGGTCCTGGCAGGGCTCTTTGGGTCCCTCAGGGAGTTCCCTGGGTCCTTTGGAGGGCTCCTAGGTGTCCTGGGGGGGCTCCTTGGGTCCTGGGGGTCTGGGGGGGGGGGCTCGTTGTGTCCCTAGAGGGGCTCCCTGGGCCCTAGGGGGGGTTCCCTGTGTCTCTGGGGGGCTCCTTGGGCTCCCCGGGGGCGTCCCCAGGTCCCTCAGCTTGAGGGGGGGGTGTTGCTCAGCTAGGCTGTCCCCCAAGTTGGGGTGGGGACACACACCCCCCCTGCCCTGGGGTGGCCCTGCCCCCCCGACCCGAGGGTGTGGGAGTGAGGGGTGCCCCCCCTAGCAGGGCCTATGGCTCACTGTGCCCCCCAAGGAAGGTCTGTGGCCCCCCGGGAGGGTCCGTGGCTCGCTGTGGCTCCCCCCCGAGGGCCAGGGCCTGACTCTGTGGTGGCCAGGAGGGGAAGACGTGGCTGAACATGGCGCTGGCCATGGAGGAGGCGGGCGAGCCCCGCGCCGAGCTCCAGCCCTGCCTGCACACGGCGCTGGAGCGAGCGGAGGCGGCCGGAGACCCCCGCCTGCAGGTGAGGAGGGGGCACAGGGACCCCCCCGCAATGTCCCCCTCAAACCTGGGCTGGCAGCGACCTTCCTCCTCCTCCTCTTCCTCGCCAGCGGCAGATCCTGCGGCGTCTCCACTCGCTGCAGCTGCGGGACGGTGACACCGACGCGGCCGCCAGCACCGCGGCCCGGCTGGGGGGGCTGGGGGGCTCCGCCGAGGAGGAGGAGGAGGAGGAGGAGGAGGAAGAACCAGAGAGCAGCGAAGCTCAGGATGAGAGCGAGCTGGAGCTGTCGGAGAGCGGTGAGGGGGGCCCGGGGGGGTTTTGGGGTGCCCTCGCGGGGGGGTTTCCTTCATGGGGGGGTTTCTTGCAGAAGGGGAGGAAGAGGAACTCGAGGGCTACAGCAAGAGCGTCCCCGGGCGCCGGCGGATCAGCAAGGTGAGAGACACTGGGGGTCCCCCGACACCCCCAAAGAGGTGGGGGGGGTTTCCCTTCCCCTGACACCCCCAAAAGGGGGTGGGGGGGGTCTCCTCTTTCCCCTGATCCCCTTCAAAAGAGGTTTGAGGGGTCCTTTCCTTTCCCCTGACACCCCTAATGGGGCGGGGGGGGGGTGTTCCCCTTCTCCTGACACTCCCCAAAACAGGGGTGAGGGGGTCTTCTGACACCCCAAAAGGGAGGTGGAGGTTCTCCCCAGACACTCCCAGAAAGGGGTGGGGGGGTGAAGGAGACCCCCCCACCCGCCTTTGGGGGTGTCAGGGGAAGGGGAGGACCCCCATTCTTCTGAGGGTATCCCCTTCCCTTGACACCCCAAAGAGGGGTGGAAGTTCTTCTCCAACACCCCCAAAGACGGTTGGGGGGTCTCCCCCTTCCCCTGACACCCCTGAAGTGTGTGTGGGGGGGTCTTTTCTTGACACCCCCAAAGGCAGGTGGGGGTCTCCCCTTGACACCCCAAAAAGGGGCGGAGGTTCTTCTCTTGACACCCCCAAAGAGGGTGGGGGGGTCTTCCTTTCCCCTGATACCCCCCGAAGAGGGGTGGGGGGGTCTCCCCCTTCCTCTGACGTTCCTAAAGCGGGGGGGGGGGGGGGGAGGGAAATCTCCTCTTTCCCCTGACACCCCCAAATGGGGGGGGGGGGGGCGCTCCCCTTCATACCCCCAAAGAGGAGGAGTGGGATGTGTCTCTCCCTCCCCCTGACACCCCTCCAAGAAAAGGCCTGGGGGGGCTCCCCCGGTACTGGGGTACCTCCCCGGGGTCCCCCTGACTCCCCCGTCCCCCCCCCCGGGCAGTGGAACCGTCGGAACGAGCGGGGCGAGACCCCCCTGCACCGCGCCTGCATCGAGGGCGACCTGCGCCGCGTCCAGCTCTTCCTCAGGCAGGTGGGAGAGGGGACGGGGCGTCCCCAACGCTCTGGGGGGGTCCCTTGGGTGCTTTTGGGGGCGCAGGAGATCCGGCGCCCTCCCTTTTTTTATTTATTTGCAGGGGCACCCCCTGAACCCCCGCGATTACTGCGGCTGGACCCCGCTGCACGAGGCCTGTAACCACGGGCACCTGGGTGAGCTCTGGGGGGGGAAAACGGGGTTTGGGCTACGGGTAGAGCCCCCCCCAAGTGTCTGATTGTCACCCCCTTGTCCCCCAGAAATCGTCCGGCTGCTGTTGGACCGGGGGGCTGCGCTGGACGATCCCGGGGGGCCGGGCTGCGAGGGCATCACCCCCCTCCACGACGCCCTCAGCTGCGGCCATTTTGAGGTGGCCGAGCTGCTGGTGCGGCGCGGAGCCTCGGTGACGGCCCGCAACGCCAAGGTGAGGGGGGAACAAAACGGGGGGCTGGGGGGGCACGGGGGACCCCAAAATTACCCAGAGAGCTTTGTGTCCTCCCCCCGCCAAGGGCCTGACGCCGCTGGGGACGCTGGAGGAGTGGGCGAGGACCTACGGCAAAGAGCTCGACCAGGACACGCGGCGGCGGTGCCGGGCGGCCGAGCGGCTGCTGAGGGAGGCGGCGGCGCGAGGTGGCACCCCGGCACCCTGCTCCGCTTTTTTTGGGGGTGTTATTTTTTGGGGGGGGGCGGGGGTCACACCAGTGTCCCTCCGCCCCGCAGTTTCCCCGGCACGGCTCCGCCAGGACTCGCCGCCGTCGGACAGCGAGCGGGAAACCCGGCGGCCGCGCTCCCCCCCGCCGGCGGGACCCGAGGACGGCGCCACGTCACCGGTGAGGAAACGGCAACGGGGGACGGAGCCCGACGAGTACGAAGCCGCCGTCGGGGGCCTCGGTGGTGCCAAACCCCCCCCCGGCGATGGCACCGCCGCAGCACGCCAGCCCCCGGCGCTCATCCCGGCCGAGGAGTACCTGGAGGACGACGACTGGCTGGAAGATGACTTGGGGGAGTCCCGGGGGGCTCGTAAACGGCCTCGCCGGGACCCCCAAGACCTGGCGATGGTTTCGGGGGACAGCACGGGGCCGGACAGTGACGGCGGGGTCCCCGCGCCGGCCCGGCACCGGCAACCGCGGCAGCGCCGGAGCGTGCAGAGCCGGCTGACGCGCTTGGTGGGAAGGAGCCCGGCGGGACGCTCCCGGGAACACCGACCCCCCGAGGGGGCCGGGACCCCCCCTGAGAGCGAGGGGAGCCCCCCCTGCCCCCCAGCACCAGCGCCACCGGCACCGCCGCCCCCCCTCCGCGTGCGGGTCCGCGTCCAGGACAACGTCTTCCTCATCCCCGTACCCCAAAGGTAAGAGGTTTACCCCCCCCTTCCCCCTACTTCTAGACCCCCCTCCCTGTTTTTTTTCCCTTTGGGGACCCCGGTGCCGGGCGCTGACCCCGAGGCCGGTTTCCCCGTCGCCGCAGCGAGAACCGGGCCGTGGGCTGGTTGGCGGAACGGGCGGCCGAGCGCTATTACCAAACCTGCGGCCTCTTACCCCGCCTCACCCTCAAGAAGGAGGGGGCGCTCTTGGCCCCCCAGGACCTGGTGGGGGACGTTTTACAGAGCAACGAGGAGGTAAGGAAACGCCCAACCCCGGCGCCGGCCCCGGGCCCGAACCGTAGTGCTGACGGCGCCGGCGCTTCCGTAGGTGCTGGCGGAGGTGGGGTGCTGGGACCTGCCCCCCCTGGCCGAGCGGTACCGCAGAGCCTGCCAGAGCCTGGCTGTGGGTGAGGAAAAAAAGCCCTTTTTCCCCTCGGGGGGGGTGTTGGGGGGCTCTCGGGGCTCCCCAGTGGCGTTGAGGGCCACCAAAGGGGCCACCAGGCGCCGGTGTCTCTCCCGGCAGAGCCTCACCCGCTGCTGCTGAAGGTGACGGAGCTGCAAGAGCAGAGCCCGGTGTTGGGGGTCGGGGGGGGCCTGGCCCTGCGGCCCCCCCACCTTCCCCCGTTGCTGAGGGCTCTCAAGCTGCAGGCGCCGCTGCGGCAGCTGCGGCTGCGCGGCTGCGGGTTGCCCGATGCCATGGCTACCCAGTTGCTGGCCACGGTGGCCACTCTGCCCGCCCTCACCCTCCTGGATCTGGCCGGGAACCGGTTCAGCGCTCAGGGGCTGCGGCACCTCCTGCCCCAGCAACCCGGCACCTTCCAGGTACGGGGGGGCCGGCGGCGTCCCCCAGACCTCTCGTGTCCGTGCCCCAAATTTGTCCCCAAACCTCGTGTGTCCCCTAAACCTCATGTCACCCCAAAATCTCTGTCCAGCCCCTAAACTTCTTGTGTCTGTCCCCCCAATCTCTTCTTCATCCCCCTAGATCTCTTCCTCTTGCCCCAAACCCTTTGTCCCCAAATCTTATCCCGTCCCCCAGACTTATTTTTCCCCCAGATTTGTCCCTAAACCTCACGTCACCCCGAAATCTCTTCGTCCAGCCCCTTAATTTGTCCCCAAATCTCTTCTGCGTCCCCTAAACCTCATGTCACCCCCGTATCTCGTGTCTGTCCCCCAAATTTTTTGTCCCCCAATCTCTTCTTCATTCCCCACCAAATCTCTTCATCTCACCCCAAACCCTTTGTCCCCAAATCTGTCCCCCAGATTTTTGTCCCCAAACCGCTTCTGCGTCCCCTAAACCTCTTGTCACCCCCAAATCTCTTCATCCAGGCCCTAAACTTCTCACATCCTTTCCCCAAATCTCTGCATCCTGCCCCAAACCCTCCGTCCCCCAAACCTCTTGTGTCATCCCCAAAATTTTTGTCCCCTAAATTTGTCCCCAATCCTCTTCTGTGTCCCCCAAACCTCATGTCACCCCCAAATATCTTTGTTCCCCAAATCTCATGTCCGTCCCCCAAATGTCTTTATCCCCCCTAAATCTCTTCATCTCACCCCAAATCCTGCCTTTGTCCCCTAAATCTCACCAGCCCCCCCAAATCCCCTTCTGGTCCCCTAAACCCCTCACCCAGCCCATAAACCCGTCTTTCATCCCCCCAGTTTCTTCATCTCTCCCCTAAACCTCCCGTCCGTCCCCCCAAGCCCACCTTTGCTCCTTAAACTCTTCATCTTCTCCTTCAGCCCCGAACTTCTCGTGTCTGTCCCCAAACCTTCCCATCCCCCCCACCTCTCAACTACCCCCAGTCTCGTCCCCCGACCCCCCCAGCCACCAAAGCTATTTCTTGTTCCCTAACCCCTGTCCCCCGAGCACCCCCCTCTGTCCCCTGAACCCCCCCTCCTTCCCCTAAGCCCCCCTCCGTCCCCGAACCCCCTCCTGTCCCCTAACCTGTGCCCTGACCCCCCCTCAGTCCCCCAAGCCCCACCTCCATCCCCTGAACCCCCCCTCTGTCCCCAAACCCCCTCCTGTCCCCTAACTTGTCCCCTGAGGCCCCCCCCAATCCCCTGACCCCCCCCCCCCGTCCCCTAAGCCTCACCTCCATCCCCTGAACCCCCCCTCCTGCCCCCTAACCTGTCCCCTGAGGCCCCCCCAATCCCCTGACCCCCCCTCTGTCCCCTGACCCCCCTGTCCCGGCAGAGCCTGGAGGAGCTGGACCTGAGCCTGAACCCCCTGGGCGACGCCGCCTGCGGGGCGCTGTCCCAGCTGCTGCAGCGGTGCCCAGCGCTGACCACGCTGCGCCTGCAGGCCTGCGGCTTCGGCCGCGCCTTCGCCCTCGCCGGTACGCGCCTCAACCCCGCCTAAACTCACCGGCGCCCAAGCCACCGGCGCCTAAACCTCTGCCCAACCCCAGGAGCGCCGCGGCTGCAGACTCTGGCCCTGTCCTGCAACGCCCTGGGCCCGGCGGGGCTGGCGCGGCTCCTCGGGAGCCTCCCGGGCCGCGACCTCGTCCGGCTGGAGTTGGGCTCCGTCGCCGCCCCGGGCCCGCAGCCCCTCACCGCCGCCCTCGGCAAGTACCTGGCGCAGGTGAGAGGGGACCCGGGGACGGGGCGGGGGACGCCTGCACCCCCCGGTACCCCCCTGGCTGGCCGCAGGGTGCCGGCGGGGTTGTGCCGGTTTCGGGGTGCTCTTCCCGCAGGAGGGCTGCGCCCTGAGCCACCTCGTGCTCTCCGGGAACCGCCTGGGCGACGGGGACGTCCTGGAGGTGGCCAGGTGAGACCGGGGGACACCCTGGGGATCTGGGGGGGACCCTGGCACTAGGATCCAACCCCTCCCCAAGGGACACCCGGCAACGAGCGTGGTGACACCGCCGGCTCCGTCTGCAGGAGGAGGTTTAGGGGATGGAGGCCGGGTTAGGCCGGGTTTAGGGGACGGAGGATGAGGTTTAGGGACAGAGGGCAGATTTAGGAAATGGAGGGCTAGGTTTAGTGGGTGAAGGCTGGGTTTAGCAGTCGGAGGAGGTTTAGGGACAGGGAGTGAGGTTTTGGGGACGGAGACTGGGTTTAGGGAACAGGGAGCAGGGTTTAGGGTATGGAGTAAATTTAAGAGATGGGGGTGGAGGTTTAGGGCGCAGGGGGGAGGTTTAGTGGAGAAGGGCCGGGTTTAGGGGATGGAGGAGGAGGTTTGGGGACAGGGTGAGTTCAGGGGACAGAGATTGAGCGGATGGAGGGCGAGGTTTTAGGGACAGGGGAGGAGGTTTTGGGGACGGGGAGTGGGTTTAGGGAACTGAGACTAGTTTAGGGGTTGGAGGCCGAGGTTTAGGGACGGAAGGGACCCCCTTGGGGGACAGAACAGGGGGGACCCTTTCTCCATCCCCCCTCCTGTGCCGCAGGTGCCTCCCCGCCTGCCCCGCCCTGGTTTCCCTGGATTTCTCGGCTAATCCCGGCATCGGCACCGCGGGGCTGCAGGCGCTGCTCAGCGCCCTGGACCGGAGGACCCGCGGCCTCCACTTCCTCTCCCTGGCAGGTACGGCCGCGGCACCGGCACCGGCAACCCCCCCCCAGCCCCGGGGAGTAACGGCCACCCCCCTCCCCCCAGGCTGCGCCGTGGAGGCTCCGTCGGACGCCGCCACCTGGGCCAGAATCGCCGGAAAAATCCGGGATTTCCGCCTCTGCGGGCGGCAGGCGCGGCCCAGCCCCGGGGCAGGCGCCGAACCCGCCCGGCACGGCCCCGCCCTCACGCGGCACCGGAAGCTCTTCCACAAGGGCCGCTGAAGCGGCGCCGGCGTCTCCTGGCTTTAACCGGAGCCTCGCGGCCTTAACTGGTTTTAACCGGAGCCTCGCGGCCTTAACTGGTTTTAACCGGAGCCTCGCGGCCTTAACTGGTTTTAACCGGAGCCTCGCGGCCTTAACTGGTTTTAACCGGAGCCTCGCGGCCTTAACTGGTTTTAACCGGAGCCTCGCGGCCTTAACTGGTTTTAACCGGAGCCTCGCGGCCTTAAGTGGTTTTAACCGGAGCCGCGTGGCCTTACTGGTTTTAACCAGGCCTTAACTGGTTTCGACTGGCATCTCACAGTTGTAACTGGCATCTCATGGTTTTAACCAGCATTTCGTGGCTTTAATCGGTTTCAACCAGTGTCTCGTGGCTCTAACCAGTTCTAACCGGAGCCTCATGGCTTTAAGCAGTTTTAACCAGAGCCTCGTGGCTTTAACCACCGTCTTGCAGTTTTGACCGGTTTGAACCGGTGTCTTGTGGTTCTGACTGGTTTTAACCAGCATCCCGCGGTTTTAACTGGTGTCTCGTGGTTTTAACCAGCGCAACCATTACACGCCGTAATTACCAACACGACTGGTGCTCTCGTGGTTTTAACTGGTGTCTCGCAGCTTTCACCAGCGCGGCCGTTACGCGCCGCAATTACCAACGTAACTGGTGGGTTTTGGCGTCGCCGGCGCTCGCGGGGGGGTTTATTGTTCCCGGCCCCCCCTGAGCACCGGCCAGGACCGGGAGGGGGGGACGGGGAGGGGGTGGGCGCGTGCCGGCGGCGGCTCAGGAGTGGAGGAAGCGGTTGAAGGCGTTGTAGGCAGACTCCAGGTCGAACAACATTTGCCGGACCTGGGAATCATCCAGCTCGTCCGACGCCGACATCCCGCTGAGCGTCTGGAGCCTGGGGGGAGGTGGCGGGGGCTGCGTCAGCGCCGCGCCGGCCCCCCCGGCCCCTCCCCGCCACAGTGCCGGTACCGGCACTCACCACTGGTTGACTTTCTGCCTCCCCTCGAAGTCGGGGGGCAGGTGGCTCATGCGGTTCATCGTCTCCATCAGCTCCCGTAGGTCCGGCTGGATCTGGGGAGGGGATTTGGGGGTGAGCGGCCGCGTTGGCATCGCCAAACCGGGGCTCCCGGTGCTGCCGTGAGGCCATTACCTCGTCCATGGCTCGGATCTCCAGGCGCAGCTTGTCCATCACCGTGATGAAGAGCTGCCAAAAGAGCGTTCGGCTCAACCCGACCCTTCCCGGCTCAACCAGACCCTTTGTACCTCAACCACATCCCTTCCCGGCTCAACCGCATCCCTTCCCCGCTCAACCCGACCCTTCCCTTCCCGGCTCAACCCGACCCTTCCCTTCCCGGCTCAACCCGACCCTTCCCTTCCCCGCTCAACCCGACCCTTCCCTTCCCCGCTCAACCCGACCCTTCCCTTCCCGGCTCAACCCGACCCTTCCCTTCCCGGCTCAACCCGACCCTTCCCTTCCCCGCTCAACCCGACCCTTCCCTTCCCCGCTCAACCCGACCCTTCCCTTCCCCGCTCAACCCGACCCTTCCCTTCCCCGCTCAACCCGACCCTTCCCTTCCCCGCTCAACCCGACCCTTCCCTTCCCCGCTCAACCCGACCCTTCCCAACACAACCAGACCCTTCCTGCCTCAACCGTGGCCCTTCCCACCCCCCCAAACCACCACAACCCGGCGCCAGCCGCCCCCCGGCCCCATACGGAGACGATGTCGGCGATGCAGCGGTTGAGGTTGCCCTTGTCGTCCTTGATGGTGATGGGTCGATCCTCCTTGATCCTCTCCATGGCCAAGGGGCAGTCGAGCTGCGGGGAAACGCCGCCGTGAGCGGCACAACCGGAGCCCGCCTGGGGCCGGCGGCGGCGCCGGGGCTCACCCGGAATTTGCGGCAGAAGTCGTCGATGGAGCTGATCTCGGAGCCTTGGACTTGTTTGAGGGCGGCTTTGAACTGGACGAGGAGGCGGGAGCAGGCCGCCGTGTACCTGGGGGGGACACGCAGGGACACGATGGACACCCCCGCCACCGTGGTGGCGCGCCGGGTGCCGCCGCGCCGGGGACTCACTCGTTAGGAGAGACGCAGTCCTTGATGTAGGCCTTCTCCAGAGCCTGCAGCGTCTTCACCACCGCAAAGAGCTCGGCCATGTTGTCGTACCTGGAACCGCAACGGGGACCGCGGTGGGGGAGAAGGGGGGGCCGCGGGGGGCAACAGTGTCCCGGGGAGGGGGGACACCAGGATGGAGAAACATGTCCGGGGGGGACCGTGGCGGACAACGGGGTCTCGGGAAGGACCATGATAGAGAACAAGGGACCACGATGGGGACAAGGGAACCACGATGGGCAACTGTGTCCCAAGAGGGATCATGATGGGGACAAGGGGACCATGACAGGGACAAGGTGACCACGAGGGGCAACCGTGTGCCAGGAAGGGCCCCGATGGACAAGGGTGTCCCAGGAGGGGCCGTGCCGGTGGGAAGGGGCCGGCGATGGACCGGGGTGTCCGGGGCGGGAACACGACGGCGAGGGGGGTCCCAGGAGGGACGACACGGGCGAGAAGGGGACGGTACTGGCCAGCCGCGTCCCCGGTCACCGTCACCCGCGGGGATGTGCTGGGGGGTCACCGGGGCTCGTCGGGTCTGGGGGTCCCGCCCGCCCCCCCAAACCCCCGCTCCGGTTCGGGGCCGCACTCACTCACTTCTCCCTCTCCCGCGCGTTCTTGTAGAGCTTCACCTCCTGCGGGGACACGGGCAGGGACCGCCGGCGGCTCAGCCCCGGGGGGGCGGCGGGGAGGGGACGGGGCGGGGGGGGACACGGGGGCGGCCCCACTCACCTCGTACAGCTCCGGCTTGTTCCCGGGGGCTGCGAACGGAGGGGGGCAGCGTCAGACGGCGGCTGGGGAACCCCGGTGTCCCCTCCGGTAGCCCCGGACCCCCCCGGTAGCCGCTGTCCCCCCCCCCGGTAGCCCCGGACGCCCCCGGTCGCCCCCGAGGCCCCGCGGGGCCTGGTCCCGCCGCTCTCACCTCCCATCCCGGCCGGGCCCGTGATCCCGTGAAACATCCCGCTGGGGGCTTCCACCTCGCCCGCAGGGCTCCGGGGGGCCCGTCCCGTCCCCCCCTCCTCCCCCCGGCGGGGTTTGGGGTCTCTTTCCCCTTCCCCCCCCCCCGCCCCGGTGCCGATCGCGGTGCCGGTGGCCGCGTTGCGCTTCCGCAAAATGGCGGCGGCTCGACGATGCGGCGCTCGGCTGGAGGCGCCTGGGGGCGGAGTTAGGGCGGGGAAAGCGGGCGGGGGGCGGGTCCTGCCCCGCGGGGGGCGGAGCCGCTGCCGGGACACGGCGGCGCCGGGGGGGGGCGGGCGGCGCTCCGGGCCCTGTCCCGGCTCTCTGCGCCGAAGCGTCGCATATTCATGACACGCTCATACATATGCATGAGCCGCCCCAGCTCCCCGTGGCAATGAGCCGGGAAGGCTTGGTCACCCGCCCCGGGCCGGCCCCGCCCCAGCGGCCCGCGCCGTGTCCAGGGCCGGGCCCGGGGAGGGAGTGGCTCCTCTTCCCCGCTGGTGACCTTTGCCCCCGGCTCCCCGCGCGGGCCCGGGCCGGACCGGGGCCCCGGGTCTGGCCGGGTTTGGGGCCGAGCCCCCGCCCCGTCAGGGAGCGCCCGCCCGCCGCTTCCGTGGGTCGGGGCTTCCGCTCGTCCCGGCCGCCTGGGACGGGGGGTCTAAACCCTCCTAGACCGGTGGCGCGAGGCGAAACCAAGGGTTGGCTGCGGGGCTGCTCGAAAAGACGCGCCCGGTGCCGGCCACGCTGCGAGGCGACTGTCCCCCCTAGTCCTTGGAGTTGTGGGTACCGGCAACAGACCCCCCAGACGCCGGCACAAACCGGCCTGGCAGTCCGGTCAGAAGGCAGAGAACAACTGAGGCCGCGCGGGGCGAGAGGGTGAAAAGCTCATCGGCGAGGAAGAAGAGGGGCTTCATCTTTACCACCCCTCCCCAGGAGGTTGCGACCCCAGCCCGGCGCTTGAAGAGCTCATGGCGCAGGCGCGAGGGGAGGAGACCGGCTTGCCACGAGGAGCGAGGGGAGGCGGGGGGGCTATGTGTATGTACGGGCGTTCTGCGAACGTGCGCTATTCTGCGACAGATCAGCCGGGCGGGAGCTGCAAACCGCGCGCGCGCTTGTGGTGGAGCGATCCCCCATGCGCCCGGCGCTGGATGAACGTACCCGCCTTGTGACTCCGAAAGTCGTAGAGTGATTTGTCCGCAAAACACGCCAGCTGGGATCCAGGCTCCCGTTCCATCTCGGTTCTCCTTGAACCGACGGTTCTCCAGCCCCTGGCCCGATCGCTGCGTCCACCATCGCTGTCTCTAAGTCACGCCGCCCTCCCCTGAGAGCCCGAGCCCCAGACCCTGCTCAATGTCCCAGCGCCTCCTCTGGGGCAGCGCTGCAGGCAGGGAGGGCAGGGCAGGGTGTGGGCAGCGCCGCGGGCAGGCGTCGGAGGGGCAGGCGGGGGGCAGCGCCGCGGGCAGGCGTCGGCGCTGCGGGTTTCCAAAGGGGAGGAGGAGGAGGAGGGCGGAGGGGGAGGAAGGCCCCGTCCTCAGGCGCCCTCCCCGCCGGGGCGAAGGGCCCCGTGAGGTGGCAGCTGCCGCACCCGCGGGGGCCATAAACCCCCCGGCGGGCGCCAAGGTCAAGGTCGCCCGGCGGCGTCTTCCCGCCGCCCAGAAGCGCGGGGTTGGGCCCCGCGGCGGCGGCCGGGGAAATGCGGGAAAGGCGGAAACTCCGGGAAAATCCGTCCGTGTCCCGGCCGCGGGGCCTTTGGCCGTTCGTGCTCCCACGCCGGGTTTGTGCCGGGGATTTTCGGCGCCGCAGGACACGCGGATTCCTGCGGTTCGGAGCGTTTCCCGCTCGGGAAAACCGCGGGGTTAAAAAGAACAAAAAACACCCCAAAAAAATAGAGAAAAATAAATCCCCGAGATGGGGTCACGCCCTCCCCCGTCCCACCCCGGCGCCCCCACGCTGATCGGACCTCGGCGTCGTGGGGCACCAGTTTGGGGGCAGAAAGGGGAGAGTTAGATCTGGCTTAAGAGGTTAGGACTTGCCTTAAGAGGTTTGGACTTGGGTTTTAGACCTGGTTTAAGAGATTTAGACCTGATTTGAGAGTCTAGACACTGCTTAAGAGCATTACACCTGTCTTAAGAGAGAGAGACGTGGCTTTAGAGGTTTAGCTCTGTCTTAAGAGGTTTAGACCTGGCTTTTACATCTGGTTTAAGAGGTTTAGGCCTGGCTTGAAAGGTTTAGACCCATCTTAAGAGCGTCAGACTTGTCTTAAGAGAGTTAGATCTGGCTTTTAGACCTGGCTTAAGCAAGTCTTGGTGAATTAGCCCATAGGATGGCGTCAGGTTTAACAAAGGGCCATTTGTGTTTCCCAGGGAAGCGGAACAAAGCTGAGCTTGGTTAGGATGACCCAGCCGAGGAAATGCATTTGAAGGAGAAAAAGCCAAATCTGCTCGTTGTTGTGGAGGCCTCGGAGGGAGCGTGGCTGGGACAAACCTGGGGGGGGCGGGTTTGGGGACAGAAGGGGAGACTTGGCTTCCCGCCGCCTCTGAGCTGGTCCCGCGCTCTGGGCCCAGAGGGAGCCGGTGCTGGGAGAAAGGAGGAAACGTAATAAAAATCCCGATTTTTTGGCGGGAAACCTGGGGTCAACGTCAATGTGGGTTCAGCGTCAGCGTTGGTTCAGCGTCAGCGTGGGTTCAACACCAACACGGGCCTAACCTGTGGTCAGCGTCAGCGTGGGCTCAACGGAAACGACTTAACGTCAACGTGGGTTTAACCTCAACTAGTGCTCAGCATCAGGGTGGGGTCAACATAAGTGACTTAACATCGACGTGGGTTTAACGTCAACGTGGGTTTAACTTCAACTTGTGCTCAAGGTCAACGGAGCGTCAACGTCAACGTGGGTTCAACGTCAACGTGAGTTTAACGTCAACTTGCGTTCACCATCAGGGTGGGGTCAACGTAAGCGACTTAATGTCAACGTGGGTTTAACGTCAACTCGTGTTTCAACGTCAACGCAGGGTCAACGCCAGCGTGGGTTTAGCGCCAGGCTGGGTCCAAGGCGGAAGATCATCCAGGAGAAGCCCCTTTGCCTTCGCGCCCGCCGGGGGCGGGACGAGTCCCGGTTCCGTTTGGCCACTGCGTGTCCACGAGCTCGTCCGCGTGTCCGGGGCCCAACGGGCGAAGTAAAACCCGCCCCGAGGAGGAGGAGGAGGAGGAGGAGGAGTCGGGCGCAAAGCCAGGCCTGGGCTGACGGCGGCTTGGGACAGAAATTGGGTTTGGCGTCGCCTTCACCCTCGTCCTCCCGTTCCCTCGTTTAATTAAATTAATTTTCATAAATTAATTTCTTTACGCGGTGTCTTCACCGCGAGGTAGCTCAGAGGAGGAGGAGGAGGAAGAAGCCGTTCGTGTCCCTCTGTCCCCGCGGCCGGAATTCGCCCTTTCCCAAATCCCAAAGCGGGGCCGAATCCCCAAAACGGTGTTTTTCGGCCCAAAATTCCCCCGGAGGCCACCCCAGTCATCAGGTAGCCAAATAAAACCGTGGCCACGGCGAGGGCAACTGGAAAAACCCGGGTGGCCCCGTCGGGGCAAAATCCACGTGTCCCTCCTCGACCCAGGTGGGACTCGAACCCACAATCCCCAGCTCCGGAGGCTGATGCCTTGTCCATTAGGCCACTGGGCCTGGCCACTGGTGTGGCTGGTGGCCACTGGGCTACCACCGGTACCACGGAGGGGGGATGGAGGAGGTTGGGGCAACCGTGGCTCGCTCCGGTGGCCACCACGGCACCCACCTGCGTGCCGGCGGGTGCCACGGCGCCGGCGGCGCCGTGGCACCCGCCGGCACGCGGGCGGGTGCCAGGATGGGCTAGTGGCAAGCCCCGTGGACTAGCCCACGTCTCCCAGTCGGTACTGGGGGGAGTCACAGCGTGGCCACCGTCGAATCCCCTCGCCGTCGGGCAACGCGGCGTCTGTAGCGCGGCCGCGGGGGGCGAACCCCACGTCGGAGCCACGTGCCTTTGGGCATTAGCCAAAGCCCCGGGGGCAACCCCGATACCCCCCGCCCTTGGTGGTGGGGAAGGCGGGCGCGGGTGCCGTGCCCTGAGGAATGGTTAACCCGGGGCAATCTCGAGCCAATCACGGCCGCGGCCACGGGCGGTTTTACAGCCCCCGCGCCCCGCGTCGCTCCGTGGCACCGGCTGGGCAACCCCCGAGCTCGCCGTGGCACCGGGGACAAGGAACGGCGTGCGCGGGGGGATCACCGGTCGCCGTCGCCATGACCCCGCCGGTGCTGCTGCTGCTGCTGCTGCCGCCCCTGGGTTGGGGGGCGGCCGAACGGGCCCCCCGCCACGTCGTGGAGCCGGTGGAGGCTCTCGAGGCCCTGTTGGCGTCGGGGAGGGGTTCGCTGGCCACGGGCACGCTCGAGTCCCTCGTGGGCATCGCCGGCCGGCGTGCGCGTTGCCGCCCCGCGCCGTGTGGAAAGGTGAGCGAGCGCCGGCCGCGCCGGGCCGTGTGGAAAGGGAGGGCAGGGCGGGCGCGGGGGCAAACTCCAGCCCGACGGCGCCACGCCGATGCCGCTGGCTCCCGGTGGCCCGCTGGGGCTCGCTGGGGCTCGCTCGGGCTTGCCACGGCGCGTCTCGGCCTGCCCCGCTCCCCCTGTGCCCCCGGCGTTGAAGGCACAGCGCCCCGACACCCCGAGACCCCCATGTGACACCCCGACACCCCCCCCCCCGCATCAGCACTGTGACCTCGTGGCACCCTGATGCCCTCTGTGACACCCTGACCCCCCCCAATGACACCTTGACCCCCCCATGACACCCTGACACCCCCTGTGACACCCTGGCCCCCCCAATGACACTCTGACCCCCCCCAATGACACCTTGACCCCCCCATGGCACCCTAACACCCCCTGTGACACCCTGGCCCCCCCAATGACACTCTGACCCCCCCCAATGACACCTTGACCCCCCCCAATGACACCCTGATCCCCCCCAATGACACCCTGACACCCCCCATGACACCCTGATCCCCCCCGTGACACCCTGACCCCCCCTGACCCCCCCTCCCCCCCCAGTGCCTCTCTGCTGGCTCAGTGCTGGCGCTGGCGGGGGGAGGGGCGGTGGCCACCTCCCGTCTGGCGGCCACTGACCTGCCCTGGCTGGGAGCCGCCGTCCTGGCCACGCTGCGGGACCCCCCCGACGCCGCCTGCGCCGACGTCACCTCGGGGCGCTGGGCCACCCGCGCCCGGGCGCTGCACCGCGCCTTCGCCGGGGCCACCAGTGGCGACACCGGGGCCACCGCGGCCACCACCAGCGGTGGCCCCGGCCTGCGGGAGGTGGCAGAGCTGCTGGTGGCCCTGGAGCCCAACTACCGCAGCGAGAGCCACGAGGTGAGGGGACACGGCGGGGACACGGCGGGGACACGGGGTGGTGGCCTGGGGGCACGCGGGGGGTGACATGTGGCTCGGCCACCGTTGCCACGGCCACCAGGGCATGGGCACGTGTGACCTGGGGAGGTGACGCCTGACGTGGCCACCATGGCGTGGCCACACTTGCCACGATGAGGTGACATGTGACGTGGCCACCGTAGCATGGGCACACGTGCCCTCATGAGGTGACACGTGACGTGGCCACCATTCTGTGGCCACTAGAGCACGGACACGTGTGCCCCAGTGAGGTGACACATGCCACGGCCACTGTTCCATGGCCACACGTGCCCTGATGACATGTGACGTGGCCACTGTTCCATGGCCACACATACCCCGAGGAGGTGACACATGATGTGGCCACCATGACACGGGCACGCGTGCCCCAGGGAGGTGACATGTGCCACGGCCACCGTTATGTGGCCACTAGAGCACAGACACACGTGCCTGATGAGGTGACACGTGATTTGGCCACCGTTGTGTGGCCACACGTGCCCCGGGGGGGTGACACATGCCACGACCCCCCGTTCCGTGGCCACATGTGCCTGGGGGGGGTGACACGTGATGTGACCACTGTTCTGTGGCCACACGTGCCCGGGGGGGTGACACGTGCCGTGGCCACCGGCACAGGCCTGTGTGGACGCCCCGGGCGTGGTGGCGGCGGGTGCCCGAGTGTCCCCGCGGGTGGGGACCGGGGGGGTGCTGGCGGCCCTGGGGGCCCTGGTGCTGCGGGGCCGGTGCCTCGGGGCCCCCCCGGGACCCCCCAACCTCGGCCACGGGACCCCCCCGGCGGAGGGTGAGTGGGGGGGGATGGGGGGGTGTGGGATGGGGGTCGGGGGGGTCGGGGGGGGTGGGGGGGATGTAGGGGTGTGGGATGGGGGTCGGGGGGGTCGGGGGGGTGGGGGGGGATGTTGGGGTGTGGGATGGGGGTCGGGGGGGTCGGGGGGGTGGGGGGGGATGTTGGGGTGTGGGATGGGGGTCGGGGGGGTCGGGGGGGTGGGGGGGGATGTTGGGGTGTGGGATGGGGGTCGGGGGGGTCGGGGGGGGTGGGGGGGGATGTTGGGGTGTGGGATGGGGGTCGGGGGGGTCGGGGGGGGTGGGGGGGGATGTTGGGGTGTGGGATGGGGGTCGGGGGGTCGGGGGGCGCTGGGGGCGGGTTCGGGCTGTGACGGCTCCGGCAGCACCGAGGGCCCCGAGGGAGCAGTTGGAGGGTCCGAGGGGGCAGCGACCCCCCCCCAGCCCCCCCCGGGAGCCCCCCCATGGGGGCGGGGACACCCACGGCCGGACCTGGGACACGGTGAGTGGGGGACGCCCGGGGAGAGGGGGTCAGGGTGCTGGGGGGGGGTCACTGGGTGACTGGGGGGGGGGTCAGGGTGAGCGGGAGGGGTCAGGGTGCCCAAGGGGGGTCTGGGTGACCGGGGGGGGGTCTGGGTGCTCGCTGGGGGGGGGCAGGGTGCTGAGGAGGGGGGTGCTCTGAGGGGGGGGGTGCAGGGTGCTCCAGGGGAGGTTCTGGGTGACATGGGGGGGTCTGGGTGGGGGGAGGGGGGTCAGGGCACCTCGGGGGGGTCAGGGCGCCCCAGGGGGGGTCAGGGTGGCCTGGGGGGGAGCGGGGTGCTGAGGCCAGTGTCCCCCCCTCCCGCCCCCCCCAGCTGTACCTGCCCCCCCCGGAGCCGCTGGGGGGGTCCGGGGCGTCCCAACACCCCTGGGGGGGTCACTTGGGCCCCTTCGCCCCCAGTGACCCCCCCACACCCCCCCGCCACGGCCCCACGGCCACCAGCGGCCCCACGGCCACCGGCACCGGCAGCACCAGCCCCGCGGCCACCACGGGCCCCGCGGCCACCACGGGCCAGCTCAGCACCCTCGAGAGTGAGTGGGGACGGGGACCGGCCCGCTGTGCCCCGGGGTGACATCGGGTGGCCCTGGGGACGGGGACAGGGACCGGGACGGGTCCCGGTGACATCTGTCACCCCTGAGGAGGGTGACAGTGTCCTGCTGTAGCACAGGGTGACACCGTGTGACCCTGGGGACAAGGACAGGGATGGTGACCGAGTCCTGCTGTGCCCTGGGGTGACATCGTGTGGCCCTGGGGACAGG
Source organism: Athene noctua (assembly GCF_965140245.1). Lineage (NCBI taxonomy): Eukaryota > Metazoa > Chordata > Aves > Strigiformes > Strigidae > Athene > Athene noctua. The sequence goes on from NC_134038.1 coordinate 831,250, forward strand.
GAAAGGGACAGGTCCTGGTGGCATCACCCCCTGGGGACAGGGACAGGGATGGGGACAGTGTCCTGGTGGCATCAGACACCCCAGGGGACAGGGACAGTGTCCTGCCGTGTCCTGGGGTGACATCGTGTGGCCCTGGGGACAAGGACAGGGACAGGGACGGGTCCCGGTGACATCAGGCACCCTGGGGACACGGATGAGGACAGAGACGGTGACAGTGTCCTGCTGTGCCCTGGGGATGGGGACAAGGACAGGTCCTGCCATGGCACAGGGTGACATCAGGCGCCTCTGGGGACAGGGATGGGGACAGGGACGGGTCCCGGTGGCATCAGGCACCCCCGGGGACGGTGACGGTGTCCTGCCGCGTCACCCCAGTGGCAGGGGGGGGCGGTGGCTGTGCCCCGTGTCCCCATGTGTGTGTGTGTCCCCCCCAGGGTACTTGCTGGCCCTGGTGGCCGGGCTGGTGGTGGCCCTGTGCCCGGTGGTGGCGGTGGCCCTGCTGCGCTGTCCCCTGGGGTCCCCCCGCTGTCTCTGGGGGGGCCCCCCCCGCCGCTGGCTGCAGCCGCTGGTGCTGGGGCTGGCGGCCGGAGCCCTCAGCGGGGACGCGCTGCTGCACCTCCTGCCCCAGGTGGGACGGGGGGGCACGGGGGGGGCGCGGGGACACCCACGGGGGGGCACGGGGACACGGGGGGGCACAGGGACACGGGGGGGACACGGGGGGGCACAGGGGACACCCACGGGGGGGCACGGGGACACGGGGGGGCACAGGGACACGGGGGGGGCACGGGGGGGCACAGGGGACACCCACGGGGGGGGCACGGGGGGACACAGGGGACACCCACGGGGGGGCACGGGGACACGGGGGGGCACAGGGACACGGGGGGGGCACGGGGGGGCACAGGGGACACCCACGGGGGGGGCACGGGACACGGGGGGGCACAGGGACACGGGGGGGGCACGGGGGGACACAGGGGACACCCACGGGGGGGGGGGGGGCATGGGGACACGGGGGGGGGGGACTCACGGGGGGGACACGGACACATGGGGGGGCACGGGGGACACCCAAAAGGGGACACGGGGGGGGGGCACCGGGAGCACCCCCGGGGGGACATGGAAACACGGGGGGGCCACAGGGGCCCCCCAAGGGGGGACACGGGGACATGGTGACATGGGGGGGGGGCCACAGGGGACACCCAGGCCGCTGAGCCCCCCCTTGCCCCCCCCGCAGTGCCTGGGGCTGCACGGACACGCCGAGGGACGCCACGGCCCCGCGGGGGGGGCCCACGCGGACGGGGGGGGGGCGCAGCCCCACTGGTTGCTCGTGGGGGTCCTGGGGGGCCTCTACGGCGGCTTCGTGCTGGAGGGGGCCCTGCGCGCCCTGGGGGGGGCCGGGGAGCAGGTGGGGGGGGACACGTGGGGGGGGCTGGGGGGGCCCGGGGGTCAGTGTTGGGGGGCTGGGGGGTGCAGCGGGGGGAATGGGTGGGTTGGGGGAGCTGGGGGGGTCCGGGGGGGGCTGGATGGGTCTGTGGGGGTTCATGGGGCAGGTTTGGGGGTTCGTGGGGCGGGGGGGCTGTGGAGGCTCCATGGGGGGGTTGGGGGGTGATGTGGGAACTGGGGGGGTCCGGGGAGTCTGGGGGGGGCTGGATGGGTCTGTGGGGGTTCCGTGGGGCAGGTTTGGGGGTTCGTGGGGCGGGGGAGCTGTGGGGGCTCCATGGGGGGGTTCATGGGGCAGGTTTGGGGGTTCGTGGGGTGGGGGGGTTCCGGGGGGGGTTCCGGGGGGCAGCGCTGACATTCGGGGGGCGCAGGGGGGGGCGCAGCCCGATGTCCCGGCAGAGGGGGGCAGCAGCCGACGGCCTCCAACAGTGACCTGGTACGGGGGGGCCGGGGGGGATGTGGGGGGCAAAGGACACGGGGGGGGGCGGTGTGGGTCAGGAAACCCCCCACACGGGAGGGGGGGCGACACAGGAATATGGGGGGGGCACCCCTGGGGAGGGGGGAACCCACAGGAGGACCCGCGGTCATGGCGGGGGGGGGGGGGGACACACACACGGGGGGAGCAACACGGGCACCCCCACACGCCCCCCCCATTTCAGGTGAAGATGGAAGATGCCGACGCCCCCCCCCAGGAGCCGCCGAGCCGGGGTGAGGCCCCAGAACCCCCCCTCCGGCCCATAAGTGCCCCCCCAGGTGCCCCCCCCGATAAAACAGATCCCGACCCAGGTGGGACTCGAACCCACACCCCCCAGCTCCGGAGGCTGCTGCCTTGTCCATTAGGCCACTGGGCCGGGGCGGGGCTGCCCGGGGGGGGGGGGGGGGCGGGTGTGTGTCACCCCGGGACCCCCCGGGACCCCCCGGGACCCCCCCAGCCCCTCTGCCCCGGGCACTGACCCTGGGGGGGGGGGGTGTGACCTGGAGTGACCCCCTGAGACCCCCCCGGGACCCCCTGAGCCCCCCGGGGACCCCCCAGGTCCCCTCAGTGACCCCCCAGCCCCCTGCTGACCCCGGGGGGGTGTGTGTCACCCCGGGACCCCCCCGGAACCCCCTGGGACCCCCCGGGAACCCCCCGTGCCCCCCCCAGCCCCTCTGCCCCGGGCGCTGACCCTGGAGGGGGGGGGTGTGACCTGGAGTGACCCCAGTGGCCCCCCCGGGACCCCTGAGCCCCCCCGGGGACCCCCCCAGGTCCCCTCAGTGACCCCCCCAGCCCCCCCTGCTGACCCCGGGGGGGTGTGTGTCACCCCGGGACCCCTCCTGCCCCCCCGTGCCCCCCCGTGCCCCCCCCAGCCCCTCTGCCCCGGGCGCTGACCCTGGAGGGGGGGGTGTGTGACCTGGAGTGACCCCTGAGACCCCCAGGGACCCCCGGAGACCCCCCCAGGCACCCCCCAGCCCCCCCTGCTGACCCGGGGGGGGTGTGTGTGTGTGACCCCGGCCCCCCCGGCCCCCCCGTGCCCCCCAGCCCCCCTGCCCTGGCTGCTGACCCTGGGCGCGGCGGCGCACAGCCTGGCCGACGGGGTGACCCTGGGCGCGGCTTTCGGGGGCTCCTGGCAGAGCGGGGTGGCCACGGCCGGGGCGCTGCTGTGCCACGAGCTGCCCCACGCGCTGGGTGAGCGGGGGCCACGGGGGGGCCACGGGGGGGCCACGGGGGGGGCGATGGAGGGGGCTGTGGGGGGGTGAGGGGGGGCAGTGGGGGGCCTGGGGGGCGTTGGGGGGCGTGGGGGGGCGAGGGGAGTGGTGGCGGGGGGGGGGAGGGGGGGCTGGGAAGTGGGGGGGTGGGGGAATTGGGGGTGCGGGGGGTGTCACGGGGTGTCCCAGTGTATGGCGGGGGGTGATGGATGCCACTGGGTGTCACTGGGTGTCACTGGGTGTCACTGGGTGTCGGTGGGTCCCGGTGGGTGCCGGTGGGTGTCGGTGGGTGCCGGTGGGTGTCGGTGGGTGCCGGTGGGTGCCGGTGGGTCCCGGTGGGTGCCGGTGGGTGTCGGTGGGTGCCGGTGGGTGCCGGTGGGTGTCACTGGGTGCCGGTGGGTGCCGGTGGGTCCCGGTGGGTCCCGGTGGGTGCCGGTGGGTGTCACTGGGTGCCGGTGGGTCCCGGTGGGTGTCGGTGGGTGTCGGTGGGTGCCGGTGGGTGTCACTGGGTGCCGGTGGGTGTCGGTGGGTCCCGGTGGGTGCCGGTGTGTCTGACGGGGTCCCTGGGTGCCGGTGCCAGGCAGCGCGGGGGTGCTGCTGCAGTCGGGGCTGAGCGGGCGGCGGGTGCTGCTGCGGGGGCTGGGGGGGGCCCTGCCCGTCCTGCCGGGGCTCTGCCTGGCCCTGGGCGCCCCCCGCCCCGCGCAGGCCTGGCTGGGGGCCCTGGCCAGCGGGCTACTGCTGCACCTGGCCCTGGGCCACATGGTGAGTCACGCCCGGACACGCGTGTGCGCGCGGGACACGGGTGTGCGCGTGTGTGTGTGTGCGCGTGTGTGTGTGCGTGGCCACTTGCCACTGGGCTACTGCTGCGCCTGGCCCCGGGCCACGCGGTGAGCGCCCAGGGCACACATGTGCAGGGGTGGGACACGTGTATGCGTGTGCACGGGACACACGTGCGTGTGTGTGTGGTGGTGAGACACGCATGTGTGTGCGGGCGTGTGTCACATGTGTGGCCACTTGCCATTGGGCTACTGCTGCACCTGGCCCTCGGCCACGTAGTGAGGGCCCAGAACATGCGTGTGCATGTGGGACTTGCGTGTGTGGGTGAGGCACACGTGTGTGTGCGGGTGGGACGCATATGTGTGTTGCATGTGCCATGTGTGTCACATGTGCCATGCGTGTCACGTGTGCTGTGTGTCACGGGTGCCGTGCGTGTCACATGTGCCATGCATGTCACATGTGCTGTGTGTCACAGGTGCCGTGCGTGTCACGTGTGCCACGTGTGTCACGTGTGCCATGCGTGTCACGTGTGCCGTGTGTGTCATGTGTGCCATGTGTGTCACATGCGCCATGCATGTCACATGTACTGTGTGTCACGGGTGCCGTGCGTGTCACATGTGCCATGCGTGTCATGTGTGCTGTGTGTGTCCATGTCCAATCACGTGCCATGTTCTCCTGCCTGTCCTGTGCCGTGTGTGCCACAGGCTGCACCGTAGCGTGTCACATGTGCTATGTGTCACACGTGTGTAACGTGTGTGTCGCATGTGCCGTGCTCTGCCACCCGTTCAGTGCCACACATGCCGTACCAGGTGCCATAGCGTGTCACAGGTGCCTTGCGTGTCACATGTATCCCATGTCATGTGTGCCGTGTGTCGTGTGTCACATGTGCCGTGTGTGTCACGTGTGTGTCACATGTGCTGTGCTCTGCCACCCGTTCAGTGCCACACGTGCCGTACCAGGTGCCGTAGCGTGTCACAGGTGCCTTGTGTGTCACATGTGTCCCATGTCATGTGTGCCGTGTGTCGTGTGTCACATGTGCCGTGTGTGTCACGTGCGCGTCGCGTGTGCCGTGTTCTGCCGCCCGTTCCGTGCCGTGGGGGGGGTGGTGGCCGCCCGCCGCCCCCCTGAGCCGCGTGTCACGCGTGTTCCCCGCAGGTGCCGTCCATGCTGTGGGCGCAGGGCGGGCGCCCCTGGGTGCTGCTGGGGGTGCAGAGCGCCGGGCTGCTGGGGGGCTGGGGGGTGCTGCTGCTGCTGGCGCTCTACGAGCAGGGGGCGCTGGGGTGACACCCGCACCCCCCGGCACTGCACCCCAACAACACCCCAACGCCGCGGCATCACCCGAGAGCCCCCAGCACCGCCCCCCGACACCCCAACAACACCCCGATGCCCCAACGGCACCCAACAGCACCCCAACACCCCCCAACACCCCCCAACACCCCCCAACACCCCCCAACACCCCCCAACACCCCCCACGTTCTGGCTGCGGCAGCGGCTGAATTAAAGGTGTCGGTGTCGGGCCCAGAGCTCTGGTTTGGGGGCTGGGGGGCTACAGGGGGGGCTATAGGGCTATAGGGGGGGCTATAGGGCTATAGGGGGGCCTGTGGGGCTATAGGGGTGTCTGTGGGGCTATGGGGGGCCTGTGGGGCTATAGGGGGTTCTGTGGGGCTATAGGGGGGTCTGCAGGGCTATAGGGGGGTCTGTGGGGCTATAGGGGGAGTCTGTGGGGCTATAGGGGTGTCTGTGGGGCTATAGGGGGGTCTGCAGGGCTATAGGGGGGATCTGTGGGGCTATAGGGGGGCCTGTGGGGCTATAGGGGGGGCCTGTGGGGCTATAGGGGGGTCTGCGGGGCTATAGGGGTGTCTGTGGGGCTATAGGGGGGTCTGTGGGGCTATAGGGGTGTCTGTGGGGCTATAGGGGGGTCTGCAGGGCTATAGGGGGATCTGTGGGGCTATGGGGGGTGTCTGTGGGGCTATAGGGGGGTCTGCGGGGCTATAGGGGGGATCTGTGGGGCTATAGGGGGGGCTATAGGGCTATAGGGGTGTCTGTGGGGCTATAGGGGGGGCCTGTGGGGCTATAGGGGGGTCTGCGGGGCTATAGGGGGGTCTGCGGGGCTATGGGGGGTGTCTGTGGGGCTATAGGGGGTGTCTGTGGGGCTATGGGGGGTGTCTGTGGGGCTATAGGGGGGTCTGTGGGGCTATGGGGGGTGTCTGTGGGGCTATAGGGGTGTCTGTGGGGTTATAGGAGGGTCTGCGGGGCTATAGGGGGGCCTGTGGGGCTATAGGGGTGTCTGTGGGGCTATAGGGGGTGTCTGTGGGGCTATAGGGGGGCCCGTGGGGCTATAGGGGGGTCTGAGGGGCTATGGGGGGCCTGTGGGCCTATAGGGGGGCCTGTGGGGCTATAGGGGGGTCTGTGGGGCTACAGGGGTGTCTGTGGGGCTATAGGGGGGTCTGTGGGCTATAGGGGGGCCTGTGGGGCTATAGGGGTGTCTGTGGGGCTATAGGGGGGTC
>NC_134038.1:1150350-1199152 GCF_965140245.1 Athene noctua
TCATTCCCGGCCTCTCCCGATGCCGCCGTCTCTCTCCCGGGGCCGGGTTCCCGCCGCGCCCCCCCGGCGCCGCCCCCCCCGGTACCGCCGGCACCCCAAGCCCCCCTACTCCTACCTGGCGCTCATCGCCCTCGTCATCCGCGCCGCCCCCGGCCGCCGCCTCAAGCTATCGCAGGTACCGACCCCCGGGACCCCCCCGGGACCCCCCCGCGTACCCCAGACCCCCCGAACCCACCCGGGACCCTTAGATCTTCCCCGAGACCCCCCGAACCTCCTGAACCCCTCCGGACCCCCCCGGTTTCCCCTGAACCTTCTGACCCCCCCCCCCGAACCCCCCGAACCTCATGGACCCCCCCGGGACCCCCTCCCAGTAACCCCCTGACCTCCCCCGAGACTCCCCGGGGGACCCCCCCGGGCCCCCTCGGACCCCCCCCCGGTTCCCCCCGAACTTTATGACACCCCCCCCCGAACCCCCCCCCGGCACCCCTTGAATTTCCCGACACCCCCCCTCTCCCCCCCCCCTCCCGAGGCCGCGCGGTACAACCGGGACCCCCCGGAGCACCGGGACATACCGGAACCCCCGACCCCCGCCCCGAGCCCCTCAGGACCCCCCCCCGGGACCCCCTGAGCCCTCCCTGGTCCCCTCAGGACCCCCCCCGGACCCCCTGAGCCCCCCCGGGACCCCCTGAATTTCTTGACTCCCCCCCCCCCCAAGCCAGCCCGGGGCAATCGAGACCCCCGCGACGTACCAGAAACTCCCGAGTCCCCCCCGCACCCCCCGCACTCCCTGGGACCCCCCCCGACCCCCCCCGAGGGACCCCTTGAACCCCCCTGGAACCCCCCAAACCCCCCCGTGCCCCCCCCCGCGCCCCCCCCGGGTCCCTCCCGTTTTCCTCCGCCCGCCCCGTCGGGGCTACGCCGAGTCCCTTGTGCTTTGGGTGGGTTTTTTTTTTGGGGGGGGGGCGGCCTCCACCCCCGGGGAGGGGGTCGGTTGGGTTTGGGGGGCCCTGCGGGGGTGCTGTGGGGGGGTCGCGGCCTGATTCTGCCCTCGAGGCTGGGGGGGGGTGCGCTGGGGGGCGTCGGGCCGGATCCATCGCCGTTGCCCGGCGGGGGGGCGGCTCCGCGGCGCCGGGGGGTCTGTCGCCTCTGTCGCCCCTCCCCCCCCCCACGAGGCGATTGGGGACCCCCCCGGGGGTTCTCAGGTGATGGAGGGAGGGTGGGGGTGTCCCCCCACCCACCCCGAAACATCCCTCCCCATCTCCGGGGTCGCAGCCCCCCAACCTTGGCCCTGGGAAGCGAGGAGGAATGGGGATGGGGGGGGCATGAAAGGGGGGGTGTCTTTAAAGGGGGTGTGTGATTTGGGGGTGCAGCCCCCCCCCTCAATCTGAGGGCCCCCCCCCCCGCAGATTTTGCAGCAGCTCCGCAGCCTCTTCCCCTCTTTCGGGGGGGGCTACCAGGGCTGGCGGGACTCGGTGCGCCACAACCTCTCCTCCAACCCCTGTTTCGCCAAGGTGGGGGGGCCCGGGAGGGGGGTGGAATTGACGGGGGGGTCCCCCAGAGCTGGGGGGGGGGGTCCCCAAGGTCCCCACTTTGGGTATGGGGGGGTCTTGAGTTGGGAGGGAGGGGGCTGGGGAGCAGCGGGATGGAGTTGCTTGGGCTGGAGGTGCTTGGGGGGTGGTGGGGGTTGTGAGGAGGATTTTGGGGTTCGGGGGGGGCACGGGAGGGAGGGGGGATGGTGGGGGGTTGGAGACATGGGGGGGGTCCCCGGGTTGGGGGGGGGGATCCCGGGGGTGCGCTCTGAGGATGTGGGGGGCAGTGGGATGGGGGAGATAGGAGTTGGGGGGGGGGTGGGGGGACACAACAGGGATGGGGTGCCTGGGGGGGGTGTCCCCGTAGTGGGCGGGGCCTGAAGGTGTGGGGGGCTGGGGGGGATCGCCTTTGGTTGGAGGGGGTACAGGAGGGCTGGGGGTGTCTTGGGGGGGGGGTCCAGCCATGTGGGGGGGTCCCCGGAGTGGGGGGGTGTCCCTGAGGGGAGCGGGGGGTGGCCTTTTGATTTGAGGGGGTCCCCGGGTTGGGGATTGCTGGGCAGTGGGATGGGGGGGTCGCAGGGCCGGGGGGGACACACCGCTTTGAGTTGGGGGGGCGTTACAGGCGGGCTGGGGGTGTCTTGTGGGGGGGGGTCAGCTATTGAGGAAGGGGGGGCAGGACCTTGGGTTGGGGGGGGGCACTGTGGGGTCAGTCTCATTCCAGGGAGGGTGGGGGGTGTGTTAGTGCCCTCCCAGCCGGGGGTGCAGCCATGGATGGGGGGGTGGGGGGGGTCAGAGCTTGCGTACCCCCCCCCCTTTCTAATTCCAACTCCCCCCCCCCCCCCGAAGGTGCTGAAGGACCCGGCCAAGCCCAAGGCCAAGGGCAACTACTGGACGGTGGACGTGAGCCTCATCCCCCCCGCGGCCCTGCGCCTCCAGAACACGGCGGTGACGCGGGGGGGGGCCACGGCCTTCGCGCGAGACCTGGCCCCCTTCGTCCTCCGGGGGCACCCCTACAGCTGTGGGGTCCCCGCTCCCCCCCCCGACCCCCCCGTTAACCCTCCTCCGTCCCCCCCCCCCGCCCCCCCCCAACCGCGCCGGTCCCCTTTTTCCATCGCTTCGCTCCTCAAGGAATTCCCGGAGGGGGGGGACAAACCACCCCCCCCACCATCTGGGGACCCCCCCCCATCCCCTTTGTGGGGTTCTACTCTCATCCTCCACCTCCCCCCTCCCACCTGGTTGCCCCCCCCCGCTGCTCCTCCTCCCCACACCCCCCCCAGTGAGCAATCGGGGGGTTCTCCTGACCTCGATCCCCCCCCCCGACCCCCCCCAACCTGGGGGCAGCTCCCCACTTCCTACAGCACCGCCGTGGCCCCCAACGCCGTGGCCCCCCCCGGCGGTCCCCCCTTCCTCACCCTGCGCTGGGGGATGCTGCCCCCCCCCCAGCCACCGTCTGCCCCCCCCGGCCCAGCCCTCACCTCCGAGGGGGGGGCACAGGCCGTGCCCCCCAACAAAACCATCTTTGACATCTGGTTGAGCCACCCCGGGGACATCCAGCACCCCATCCTCCACGGTTAGTGCCCCCCCCCCCCAATTTTTTTTTTTTAATTTTTTTTTGGGGGGGGGGCAGGTAACAGCTGTAGGACCCCCTGCACCTTGTTGTGTCCCCCCCGCACCCATTCAGACCCCTCAGCACCCATAAATGATCCCACTCCCCCCACGACTAGATCAGACCACCCTGTGCCCCCCCCCCCCCCCCCCCAATTCTCTCCCCCCCATCACCCTCCTGTGCCCCCCCCCCCTGCACCCATTCGGACCCCTCAGCACCCACAAATGACCCCCCCCCACCCCCAGCACCCTCTAAACACCCCCCCCACCCGTCTGCCCCCCCCCATCACCCTCCTTTGCCCCCCCCCGCACCCTTTTGGACCCCTCAGCACCCACAAGTGACCCCCCCCCCCCCAATGGGACCCAATAAAGAGCAGCTGGTGCCACCCACGCGTGGGGGGTGTCACTGGGGGGGACACGGACACACACGGGGGACACCCGCCCCCCCCCGCCTGCCGGTGCCCCTCCCCTGCCCCCCCCGCGGCGCGGAGCCGGGCTGGCGGCTGCGGGGCCTTTGCACAACAAAGGGGCGGCGGGACCCCGGGGGGAGGGGATAATGGGGCGGGGGGGAGGGGGACTGGGAGCACTGGGGGGACTGGGGACTGGGGACTGGGGGGGCTGGGGGACTGGGGGAACTGGGGGCACGGGGAACTGGGGGGACTGGGGGAACTGGGGGGACTGAGAGCACAGCGAAGTGGGGGAACTGGGGGCACAGGGAACTGGGGACACTGGGGGAACTGGGGGAACTGGGAACTGGGGACACTGGGGGAACTGGGAACTGGGGGAACTGGGGGCACAGGGAACTGGGGACACTGGGGGAACTGGGGGAACTGGGAACTGGGGACACTGGGGGAACTGGGAACTGGGGGAACTGGGGGCACAGGGAACTGGGGACACTGGGGGAACTGGGAACTGGGGGAACTGGGAACTGGGGACACTGGGGGAACTGGGAACTGGGGGAACTGGGGGCACAGGGAACTGGGGACACTGGGGGAACTGGGGGAACTGGGAACTGGGGACACTGGGGGAACTGGGAACTGGGGGAACTGGGGGCACAGGGAACTGGGGACACTGGGGGAACTGGGAACTGGGGGAACTGGGGGCACAGGGAACTGGGGGGACTGGGGGATCTGGGAGCACAGGGAACTGGGGGACTGGCGGAACTGGGGGAACTGGGAGCACAGGGAAGTGGGGGGACTGGGGGAACTGGGGGGACTGGGGGAACTGGGGGCACAGGGAACTGGGGGAACTGGAGGAACTGTGGGCACAGGGAACTGGGGACACTGGGAGAACTGGAGGAATTGGGGGCACAGGGGACTGGGAGAACTGGGGACACAGGGAACTGGGGGAATTGGGGGCACAAGGAACTGTGGGGACCTGGGGGAACTGGGGGTACTGGAGGCACAGGGAACTGGGGCACTGGGGTTACTGGGAGCACAGGGAACTGTGGGCACTGGAGGAACTGTGGGCACAGGGGACTGGGGGAACTGGGGGCACAGAGTGCTGGGGGAACTGGGGACGCAGAGAACTGGGGGAACTGGGGGAATTGTGGGCACAGGGAACTGTGGGGACTTGGGGGACTGGGGGTAATGGGGGCACAGGGAACTGGGAAAACTGGGGGCACAGGGAACTGGGGCACTGGGGGTACTGGGAGCACAGGGAACTGGGGGAGCTGGGGGAACTAGGGGCGCAGGGAAATGGGGGCACTGGAGGAACTGGGGGAACTGGAGGAACTGGGGGTACTGGGGGCACTGGAGGAACTGGGGGGACAGGGAACTGGGGGGACTGGGGGCACAGGGACACTGGGAGCACTGGGGGGGCAGTGCGGACACTGGGTAGCACTTGAGATACTGGGGTGGTGTGGGCACTGGGAGCACTGGGAGCAGTGGGACCACCCCCTCTCCCCCCCCCCCAAGGCCCGGCCTGACCCGGCGCTGCCCCGCGGGGGGCGGGGGCGCGGCCCGGGCTAAGCCGGACTTAACCTCGGCTGGGCCTGGCAGAGCCCAGCCCAGCGCGGGGAGGGGGGGGCGTCCCCCGGAGCCCCCCCGGGACCCCGAACCAACCGCCTGCCCCATCGGGGCTGAGCCGGGAGCAGGCACGGGAGGGGGAGAGGGGACTGGGGGGTACTGGAAGCACTGGGGGTGGGACTGGGGTATACTGGTCTGTACTGGGAGCACTGCGGTGTGAAGCTGGGGTGTACTGGGAGCACTGGGGTGTGGGACTGGGCTGTACTGGGAGCACTGGGGAGACATACTGGGGGACTGGGTGGTACTGGGAGGACTGGGCTGGGGGGTGAGATGTACTGGGAGCACAGGGGTGTGAGGCTGGGCCATACTGGGATGGACTGGGAGCACTGGGGTGCAGGTCTGGCCCATACAGGTCTATACTGGGAGCACTGCCATGAGAGACTGGTCTGTACTGGGAGCACTGGCGTGCAGGGCTGGAGTATACTGGTATATACTGGGAGCACTGTGGTGTGGCACTGGGCTGTATTGGGAGCACTGGGGTGTAGGGCTGGGCATTACTAGGCTAGACTGGGGTGTGGGACTGGGCTGGACTGGCAGCACTGGGGATGCAGGGCTGAAGCATACTGGTCTGTACTGGGAGCACTGCGGTGTGAAGCTGGGGTGTACTGGGAGCACTGGGGAGCGGGGCTGGGCTGGTCTGGGCTGTACTGGGAGCACTGGGATGCAGGTCTGTGCCATACTGGTCTGCACTGGGATGCCGCCACCCCGCGGTGACCCCGGTGACCCCGGTGACCCCGGCACGCGGTGACTGTCCCCGCTCCTCCCGCCAGGGGGCGCTGCGGCTCCCGCCTGTGGGGCGTTTTCCGCCATCTTGGGAGTGGCCGCGTCCCTCCTGTCATGGCGCCGAGGTCCCACCTCCCGCTTCCGGCTATAGCCCCGCCCATTTCCGGCGTCACCGGAAGCGTGGCCCGTTGCCATGGCGAGCGGCAGCGGCGGCCCCGCCCCCAGCAGCGCCAGCGGAGCCGGCAGGGCCGCGGCCGGTACGTGGAGGAAAAGGCGGGGGGGGGGGCGGAGTTTGGGGACATTCCCGGTGCCGGGGGGGGGGGCTCGGGGACAAAAACGGAGGCCGGGGGGTCCTTTGGGGACAGCGACAGCCGGGGGGGGCGGGGGGGTGGGAGTGTCCCTTAGGGGACAGGCCTGGGGGTCGTGGGGGGGCTCATGGGGCGGGGGGACCGGGCGAGGTGTGGGGACATGGAGTGGGGGGAGCCTCGGGGCAGCCCCCCGCCCCCCCCTCAGCCCTGGGGACATGGGAGTCCCCTCGGAGGGAGGCTGGAGACAGGCCCCCGCCCCCCCCCCACGCCTTGGGGACATCGGGGTCCCTTCAGGGGGGACACGGGGGACACACCCCAAGGGCTTGGGGACACGGGGGTCCCCTCGGGGAGGGGGCCAGGGGACACCCGCAGAACTTGAGGTCATCGGGGTCCCCTCACGTGGGAGCCAGGGGACATCCCCCCCTAGGGCTTGGGGACATGGGGGTCCCCTCGAGGGGACCCTGGGGACACCCTCAGCACTTGGGGGTCAGCAGAGTCCCCTCAGGGGGAACCAAGGGACAGGCCACCCCACTCCCCCCCCCAGCCTTGGGGACATCGGGGTCCCCTCGATTGTCCCCTGGGGACACTCTCCAAAGTCTTGGGGACACGGCGGTTCCCCCGGAGGGACGCTGGGGACAACCCCCCCCCCTCCCTTATTCCTTGGGGTCATCGAGGTCCTCTCAGGGGGAGCCTGAGGACGGGCCCACCCCCCCACCCCCAATCCTTGTGGACACGGGGGGTCCCCTCAAGTGTCCCCCTTGGGGACACCCCTTAGGGCTTGGGGACATGGGGGAGACCCCCCCCTCCCATCTTTCAGGCCGGATCTGGGAGTGCTTGAGCCCCCCGTGTTTGGGGAGGGGGGGGCAGAGCACCCCCTGGGTGGGTACTGGGGGGTGAAGGGGGGGCCCCCACTTGTCCCCAGGGATTGGGGGGCTCAGGGTGTGTCCCCCCCACCCCCCAGTCACTCACACGGCTCCCACTGCCGGGCTCAGGGCCGGGGGGGGGGGTGTCAGCGGAGAACCGCGGCGGCCCTGACGTAAATCCTAATAAATAAAATATTACGGATTGGTTTTTTTTTTTTCCTTTTTTTTTTTTTTTTTTTTAAGCAGGTGGAAAGAAATTTGAAAGGGTAATGGCCAGCGCTGGCCGAGATCCGTTAGCGCCGGCTAATTAACGAGCTGCCACCCGGCCCCTCTAAAGAGCTGCTCTCGGTGTCTCCGGGCGCGTGGGCACCGTCTTTTTTTTTTTTTTTTTTTTTGGGGGGTGAAGCTTTGATAGGCCGGTCGCATTTTATTATTTTTTATTTTTCTGGGAGTTTTCTGGGGTGGATGAACAGACCGAGAGGCTCCGGTGATCCCCCCCTCTCCCACCACCCGCCGCCTTGGGAGAGGATTTACCGCGGCCTCGCCGGCGTTCCTGGGGGATTTAAACCGGGATTAAGGTGCAGGAATTTATTATTTTTTAATTTTTTTTTTTTTTTCTCCCCTTTTGCTGGACTTTGCCCCGGCAAAGTCTTGATGACTCCCCAGACGTTTGGGGGACGGCGGGACGCCGGTTCTGCCGGGATCTGCCTCTTCCCTGCCGGCTCGCCTCGCCCTGCCCGCCGGGCGATGCCGACTTCGGGGCGAGGCGCTGGGCTGTGGTTCTCCCGGTTTAACCGTGCCCAACCGGCAACTCCCGGTGAGGCGATTCTCACCGGGACGTGCCGGGGATCCCCTCAACTGGCGGAGAATCGGTGATTCCTCCCGGTGAGGCGCCGGGGGGGGAGTGTGACCCCTCAAGGTTACCGGCGTTTCAGCGATAGGCCTGCGGGAATTTGCTTCTTTTTGGATTGTAGGTTAATCCCGGATTAACGGAAAAACCAGCGGTGGGTTAGGCACGGGGCGGCTCTTACCGAGTCTCTCCCTCTCCCTTCATGATTTCTTGCCGTTTTTCCCTGTAGGATTCGCCTCGCCACGCCAAGCTCATCCCGGCGGAATCCACAGCCCTGGCGCAGCGTTATCCCGAGAAGCCGCCGGTGTCCTGGGAACTTTCCGAGCTGGATGATCGATTCTTCGGTGAGATCAGAGCTGAATGACGGACAAACGCTTCCGGAGGACGAGAAAGCAAAAGCTCGTTGGGATAATTAGTTGGCAAACATGCGTTTGGGATTGGACTGAGGGGATTTCTCCAGCCTCGCTCCTCCGTGCCTTTGGATCCGGTGTCGCCGAGTGACTCTGCGCCAAGTTGCCAGGGATCGCCCCCCCCGCTGAGGCTTAACGGGACCCCCAGACCCCATTTTGGGGGATTTTGGGTGCTTAAAGCCAGGGCAGGGAGCACCCGGGGAGGGGGAAATGGTACCGAAACGCCGATTCCTGTCTCTGGAGCCTGCGGTGAAGCTCTGGGAAAGCGCCGGGATACAGGGATAAGCCGCCCCCCTCCCCGTTCTGAGGGGCCGCGGGTGATGCTGGTGAGGGAGCCGGCGGCTCCGCACCCTGTTCCCGGTGGGATTCACCCCATTTTCCGGCAAAACCCCTCGCCATGGCCGAGCACCCGGAGCTGGTGGCGGAGATGCCGGCGGTGGCGCGGCTGAGCACGCCGGAACGGCTGAAACACGCTCAGAAACGCCGGGCCCAGCAGCTGAAAAAATGGGCACAGACGGAAAAGGAGATGCAGGGGATGAAGAGCGGAGCTGAGAGGAAGAGGAAGAGGAGGAAGAGCAACAGCCAAGGGAAGAGGGTGACGTTCCCCGCCAGTGTCCAGCTACTGGAGGCGGCCGCCCGGCACGACGCGGAGGAAGGTGGGGGACACCGCTGGGCACGGCAGAGCTGCTGCTTTCAGGGCTTTGGGAAGCCTTCAACCCCCCAGCTCCCAAAATCACCCTGTTTGGGGGTTAAAACCGTGACGTAAATCCTTATTTTACCTCCAAATTTCCCCCAAAATGAACCAGCCTCCGTCAACACGGGTGACGGTGTCTGCGGTGCGGCGGGATCTTGACGCTCCAGTGAAAATATAACGTGGGCGGGATGCTCCAAGTTGTGACCCTGGTTAATTTTTTTTTTTCTTTTTTTTTTTCCACTATTTTTGGCCTCCGCAGTCCGGCAGTTCCTTCAGAGCGGCGCCAGCCCCGACCTCTGCAACGAGGACGGTCTCACCGCGCTGCACCAGGTAACGCCGCTTTTACCCGGTTCCTTCCGGTGACGCCGCGTCGTGGATCGAACAGTGACCCCGGGGCTTGCAAAAAAAGGGGGTTTCCCCCATTTTGGTGCCTCCCCATAACCGCCGCCGGTGGTTTTTCCCCCCAGTGCTGCATAGATGATTACGGTGACGTGGTGACGGTGCTGCTGGAAGCCGGCGCCGACGTCAACGCCCGCGACAGCGAACTCTGGACGCCGCTTCACGCCGCCGCCACCTGCGGCCACCTCCGCCTGGTCCAGCTCCTCATCCGACGGTACCACAGCGGGTAAAAAGAGGCCCCGGGGTGCCACGGGTTGTCCTGATTCCTTCTTTTTTTTCCCTAAAACAGCGGCGCCGACCTTTTGGCTGTCAACTCGGATGGGAACATGCCCTACGACCTCTGCGAGGACGAGGTGACCCTCGATTGCATCGAAACGGCCATGGCGGAGCAGGGTGAGCGTCACCGGCTGAAGGCAGGGATGTGGCAGGACCCCGGGGTGTCCCCTTCCCGCTGTCACCTCTTGTGTGTGTCCCCTCCCCGTTAGGGATCACTCAGGAGAAGATCGAGGAGGCTCGTGCCGCCACGGAGCGCGACATGGTGCAGGAGATCCGGCAGCTGGTGCAGGCAGGAGCCGATTTGGACGCGCCGCGGGGTCACGGCGCCACGTTGGTAGGACGGGCAGAGGGGGGGGGATGCCATTTTGGGGAGGAAGGGGGTGACAACACCACCAGAGCTGTCCCCAACCGTCTCCCCGTCCCCGGCAGCTGCACATCGCGGCGGCCAACGGTTACACCGAGGCGGCCGAGCTGCTGCTGGAGCACCGCGCCGGCGTCGCCGCCAAGGACGAGGACGGCTGGGAGCCGCTGCACGCCGCCGCTTGCTGGGGACAGGTGGGTGCAGGCAGCAGCCCCTCCCACATTTTTGCTACCCCTGCCAAATTTTTGCTGCCTTTACCCGTTTCTTGTCACCCCTGCCAGATTCTTGCCACATTTTTGCCACCCTTACCAGCTTTTTTGCCACCTCTGCCAGATTCTTGCCACCCTTACCAGATTTTCCTGCCCCTGCCAAGTTCTTGCCACCCTTACCAAATTTTTTGCTGCCCCTGCCAGATTTTTGCCACCCATGACGGATTCTTGGTGCTGCTGCCAGATTCTTGCCACCCTTGAAAAATTTTTGCCACCATTACTAGCTTCTTGCCACCACTGCCAGATTTTTGCCATCCTTACCAAATTCTTGCCACCCCCGTCAGATTCTTGCCACACTTGCCGAATTTTTGCCACCCTTACCAGCTTTTTACCACCCCTGCCAGATTCTTGCCACCCCCTACCAGATTTTCCTGCCCCTGCCAGGTTCTTGCCACCCCCGCCAGACTGTTGCCACACTTACCAAATTCTTGCTGCCCCTGCCAGATTTCTGCCACCCATGCCAGATTCTTAGTGCTGCTGCCAGATTCTTGCCACCCTTGACAAATTTTTGCCACCATTACTAGCTTCTTGCCACCACTGCCGGATTTTTGCCACCCTTACCATATTCTTGCCGCCCCTGCCAGCTTCTTGCTGTGGCTGCCAGATTCTTGTCACCCTTACCAGATTTTTGCCACCCCTGCCGGATTTTTGCCACCCCTGCCAGGTTCTTGCCACCTGTATCAGATTCTTGCCACCCTTACCAAATTCTTTCCGCCCCTGCTGGATTTTTGCCACCCCTGCTGGATTTTTGCCACCCCTGCCCGGTTCTTGCCACCCTTACCAAATTCTTGCCGCCCCTGCCAGTTTCTTGCCACCCCTGCCAGATTCTTGCCACCCTTGCCAAATTTTTGCCACCATTACCAGCTTTTTGACACCCCTGCAAGCTTCTTGCCACCTTTACCAGATTCTTGCCTCCCCTCACCCCCTGCCCGTCCCTCTGCCCGCTCAGGTGCCGCTGGTGGAGCTGCTGGTGGCTCACGGCGCCGACCTCAACAGCAAATCAGTGCTGGACGAGACCCCCTTGGGTGAGTTTTGCCGTTTTATTTTTTTATTTTGTTTTATTTTCCTGGGTCAATTCTCATTTCTGCCAAACGCTGCCACGGGGTTTAATTTCTTCTCCCCTCCCTCCACCTCCCTTTCACCGCGGTGACACCTCTGGCCCCGGCGCAGACGTCTGTGGCGACGAGGAGATTCGAGCCAAACTCCTGGAACTGAAACACAAACACGACGCCGTCATGAAATCCCACGACAAACACAAATCCCTGCTCCAACGCCGCACCTCCAGCGCCGGCAGCCGCGGGTGAGGACACCCCAAATTTATTTTTTCACCGCCGCGCCGGTTCAAAATTAATTCCGCCAAAAAAAAAAAAAAAAAAAAAAAATTAATAATTCTCCACAGGAAGGTGGTGAGGAGGGTGAGCGTCTCGGAACGTACCAACCTGTACCGTAAGGAGCACGAGCGGGAAGCCATCGTCTGGCAACGCGCCGAGCGCCGCGACAGCGAGGACGAGGACCGGCAGACGGACGCCGACCTGCGCCGCCGCTTCCCCGTCAGTCCCCGGGGGTTTGGGTGAGGATCCCCCCTGCTTCCTCCTCGCGGCGTTGCCGTGACATGTGTTTCTTTTTTTTTTTCTTTTTTTTTTTTTTTTTTTTCTGGTTTTATTTTCACCCTGCGGTAGGATCCCACCGAATCACCGGATCCCCCCGAACCGCCGCCGCAACGCAACGGCGCGGCCCTTTACACCAAAAAACACGGCGCTGGTGCCTCCTCCACCACAGATCCCCCCCGGGACAAATCCCACCACACCTTGGCCGACCTCAAACGGCACCGGGCGGCCGCCAAACTCCAGCGCCCGCGCCCCGAGGACACCCCCGGGGCCGGGAACCCCGTGGCAACGATCCCCCAAATCGCCGGAACCGGCGGCACCGGTGACCCCCCCCTGCTCAAACTGACGGCGCCGGCCGAGGAGACGCCGGCGGCGAAGCAGCGCTGCTGTAAGGTGATGTGAGCGCCCGCAGCACCCGTGGGTGCTGCCCCTCCCTCTCCCTCCACCTCAGCCTTATGTTTAAGGGGTGACTTTGGCCTCTTTTTGCCTCTTTTCTCCCCAAAACGGGGCTTTTTCTGACAAAACTGACGCCTCCTTGAGTCTTTTTTTTTACGTCCCGCAGCTGGAAGGTGATGTGAGCGCCCGCAGCACCCATGGGTGCAGCCCCTCCCTCCCCCCAGACTTTCTTCGAAGGGCTTACCTCTTTTTGCCCTTTTCTCCCCAAAATTGGGCTTTTTCTGCTGAAATTGAGGCCTTGGTGAGTTGTTTTTACATGTTCCTCAGCTGGAAGTTGATCTGAGCGCCCACAGCACCCATGGGTGCAGCCCCTCCCTCTCCCCACACCAGCCTTACACTCGCGGGGTGACTTTGTCTCTTTTTGCCTCTTTTCTCCCCAAAAAGGGGCTTTTTCTGACAAAACTGATGCCTCCTTGAGTCGATTTTCTACGTCCCTCAGCTGAAAGATGATGTGAGCGCCCACAGCACCCATGGGTGCAGCCCCTCCCTCCCCCCGGCCTTTCTTCGAAGGGGTGACTTTTCCTCTTTTTGCCCTTTTTCTCCCCAAAATGGGGCTTTTTCTGCTGAAATTGCAGACTCGTTGAGTTGTTTTTATATGTGCCTTGGCTGTAAGGTGATGTGAGCGCCCACAGCACCCATGGGTGCTGCCCCTCCCTCCCTCCCCCTCAGCCTTATGTTTAAGGGGTGACTTTTGCCTCGTTTTGCCTCTTTTCTCCCCAAAACGGGGCTTTTTCTGACAAAACTGACGCCTCCTTGAGTCGTTTTTTTACATCCCTCAGCTGGAAGTGGATCTGAGCGCCCACAGCACCCATGGGTGCAGCCCCTCCCTCTCCCCACACCAGCCTTACACTCACGGGGTGACTTTGCCTCTTTTTGCCTCTTTTCTCCCCCAATTTTTTTTTTTTTTTTCTGACAAAACTGACACTTCCTTGGGTTGTTTGTTTTAACATCCCTCAGCTGGAAGGTGATTTGAGCACCCGCAGCACCCACGGGTGCAACACTTTCCTGCAGCACCCATGGGTGCAGCCCTTCCCTCCCTCCAGCCTTTCTTTTAAGGGGTGACTTTGCCTCTTTTTGACTGTTTTCTCCCCCAAAACGGGGCTTTTTCTGACAAAACTGACGCCTCCTTGAGTCATTTTTTTTTACATCTCTCAGCTGGAAGTTGATCTGAGCACCTGCAGCACCCATGGGTGCAGCCCCTCCCTCTCCCCACACCAGCCTTACACTCGCAGGGTGACTTTTGCTCCTTTTTTTTTAAATCTTTTTGCCTCTTTTCTCCCCCAAAATGCAGCTTTTTCCTGCCGAAACCCACACTTCCTTGGCTGTTTTTTTTTTTTTTTTTTTTTTTCCCTGTCTCCCTGTCCCTCCGCCCCCGTCTCCCCTTCCTGAGACGCAGTAAAAATAGCCCCGTCCTTGGCCCCCCCCCGCCGTACCCGTGGGTGCAGGCAGGGTGCAGGCAGGGTGCAGGCAGGGCGTGGTGCTGCCTGCAAGGGCGTGGTGCTGCCCCCCCCCCCCCGTTTTTTTTGGGGGGGGGGGGGTGTGTGGGGGTGTGTCAGGCTCCAGGCTGCCCCCGCCCCACGGCGCTGCCCCCCAGGGGTTGGGGTGCAGGCAGGGCAGTGCAGGCAGCTGCCTGCACCCAAGTTCTATTTAAGGAGGCAGCCGGCAGCCGCTCGCAAAGGTCAGGCCGAGGTGGAAGAGGGGGCCCCCCCCCCCCCTTTTACCTCCCTGCACCCCCCCAAATCACCTGCCCCACAGACGCAGGTGAGCGGCCGCCGTGGGGCGCGGGAGGAGCTTTGGGGGGGGCTCAGCCCCACGGAGCTGGGGGGGGCCCCACGGTCTGTGTGGGGGTGATAAGGGGCTCGCCCCCCCCCACGGGGCCCTGTTTTTTTTTTTTTTTTAGGGGGAGTGGGGGGTGTGTGACCCACGGGGAGGGGGTTTGCTATGGGGCGCCCCACGTGTTGCGGTTGGTTTTGGGGTGCACACGGTCGGGGGGTGGCTGTTGGGGGGACGCACTTTGGGGGTGTTTGTGGGGCACCCCAGGGTGAGGGGGGTGCTTATAGGGCACCCAGGGGTGTGTGTGGGGCACCCCAGAGTGAGGGGGGGGTCTATGGGGCACCCCATAGCAAGGGGAGGCTGTGGAGCACCCCATAGTGAGGGGGGTGTCTATGGGGCACCCCCATATTGAGGGGAATTTATGGGGCACCCCATAGCAAGAGGGGTCTGTGGGTCACCCCATATTGGGGGGGGCTGTGGGGCACCCAGGGGTGTCTGTGGGGAGCCCCATAGTGAGGGACCTCCCCCCCCCCCCCCCCCCCAGCAGTTCTGGGGTGCTCCCCCCTCTCCTCCCCCCCCCCGCCGCCTTGGAAACAGCTGCAGCCAATCAGCTTCGGGGTGGGCGGGGCCGGCCCCGCTGTTCCGCTCTCTGATTGGCTTTGGCGGGAAGGGGGCGGGGCTGGCGCGAGGAGTGCCCGTTGCGGACGGTAGGGGGCGCTGCGGGGCGGGGGGGTCCCGTGTCCCCTCTCCTGTGTCCCCCGTGTGTCCCGTGTCCCCTGTGTCCCCCATGTCCCCTGTGTCCCTTGTGTCCCCATGTCCCCCATGTCCCATATCATGTGTCCCCCTGTCCCATGTGTCCCCCTGTGTCCCCTACGTCCCATGTCCCCTGTGTCACCATGTCCCATGTGCCCCCTTGTGTTCCCCATGTCCCCTGTGTCCCCCATGTCCTGTGTCCATGTCCCCCATGTCCCATATGTGTCCCTCTGTGTCCCCTATGTCCCATGTCCTGTGTCCCCCATGTCCCATATCCCGTGTCCCCCCGTGTCCCCGCATCCCCGTGTCCCCGCATCCCCGTGTCCCCGCATCCCCGTGTCCCCGCATCCCCGTGTCCCATCTCAGCCCGTGGGGGACACTCGGGGGGGGGGGGGGGGGGCAGCTCCCTGTTATCTGCGTTGTCCCGTGTCCCCCATGTCCCCGTGTCCCCATGTCCCATCTCCTCAGCCCGTGGGGGACACTCTGGGGGGGGGCCGGTCCCCAATGTCCCGTGTCCCCCATCTTTATGTCCCCTTGTCCCAACTCCCCAGCCCGTGGGGGACACTCCGGGGGGGGGCGGTCCCCCTTGTCCCCATTGTTGTCCCCGTTGTTGTCCCCGTTGTTGTCCCCGTTGTTGTCCCCGTTGTTGTCCCCGTTGCCCGTTGCCCCGGGGCCGGTGCCCGTTGCCCCCGGTGCCCGTTGTCCCCGTTGTCGCCGTTGCTCGTCGCGGCCGTTGCCCGGGGCGGTGCCGGTGCCGGGGGGGGTTTGATGTCTCCAGCCGGTTCCCGGTGGCCCCTGAGAAGGTTGGGGGGGGCCCGGGGGTGTGTTTTGGGGAGGGGGGGGGGGCGATGCGGGCGCTGAGGGCGCTGCGGCCCCTCAGGCTCCCGGCCATGGCGGCGGCGGCGGCAGCGGCGGCGGCAACGGCGGGATCGGGCCCCGGGGGGGTCCCCGGGGGGGTCCCCGGGGGGGTCCGGGGGCCGGTTTTGACCCTGGAGACCATGAACCCGGCGGTGCGGCGGGTGGAGTACGCGGTGCGGGGGCCCATCGTCACCCGCGCCCTCCAGCTGGAGCGGGACCTGCAGCAGGTACCCCCCCCCCCCCAAAAAAAAAAATAAATCGGGGTACACCCCCCGGCACCTTTAAAAACAGAGAAAACCCTCCCTTCAGCGCCCCCAGACCCGACGTACCCCCACCTGGGACCCCCCAGATCGGGAGAGCTCCCCCCTCCTCCCCGAAAGTGGGGCACACCCCCCTCTTGGCACCCACAAAAGCGGGACCCCCCCACCTCCCGGCACCTCCAGACCGGGGCACCCCCCCCCCCCCCCTCCCCCGGCACCCCCAGACCCCCACCTGGGCACCCCCAGACCCGGGACACTCTCTTCCACCTCCCAGCACCCTAAAAACCGGGACACCCCCAGACCTGGAGCCCCCCCACCACTCCAGCACCCCCAGTCCGGAGGGACCACCCCCCCCGGGCACCCCTAGACCCAGGGCACCCCCCGAACGCGCCCCCCCCCCAGGACCCCCAGACCCAGGGACCCACCGAACCTGTCCATCACCCCCCAAGTTCCTCCCGGGCCCCCCCCAGCCCCCCAAACCTGGGCACCCCCCCCCCCGTCCTTCGGCACACCCAGCCCCCCCCATTCCCCCCCCCCCGAAACCCAAACACCCCCAAACCGGGCACCCCCCACCCCCTGGGGGACCCTCCCCACCCCCTCTGGTACCCCTGAACCCAGTGACCCCCCCCCAGCACCCCAATTCCCACGTGACAACCCCCCCACCCCCCCCACCCCCCCGTGTCCCTGCACCCACCTGGGTCCCTCCCACGGCCACCGTGGGACCGGCACCGGGTGTGTCCCATGGGGGGGGTACGGGGTGTCCCGGGGGTGTCCCGGGGGGGTAGGGGGGGGTCCCAGCACCCACCTCACACACACCCCCCCCCCCCGGCACCCATGGCGGGGGGCAGGGTGCCAGCCCTGCCCTGGCACTCCCTGTCCCTGGCACCCGGCCCCGGGCGGTGGCACCTGGGGACAGCAGGGGGGGGGGGGACGGACACGACGACAAGGGGACAAGGAGGGGGTGATGGGGGGTGACAGGGGGTTGATGGGGGTGGCAGGGCTGGGGGGGGGACAAAGGGGTGACAGGGGTGATGGGGGGGTGATGGTGGTGACAGGGCTGAGGGGGGGTGACAAGGAGGTGACAGGTGACGGGAGGTGACAGCGGTGACAGGGGCAATGGGGGGTAATGGGGGGGTGACAGGGGTGTGACAGGGAGGTGACAGGGGGTGACAGGGATGACGGAGGGTGAGGGGTGACAGGGGGTGATGGGTGACAGAGGGTGACAGAGGTGACGGGGGGGTTATGGGGGCTGACGGGTGATGGTGACAGGGGGGTGACAGAGGTGACGGGGGGTGATGGGGGGTGACAGGGGGGTGACAGGGGTGATGGGGGGTGACAAGGGGGTGACAGAGGTGACGGGGGGGGCGGGTGGTGCCAGGCGGGGGCAGAGTCCGGCTCCCGCGGCGGTGGCCAAAGTCCGGGGCTGGGCGGGAGGTGGCCGTGGCCACCCCAGGGCGGGGGTTGGGGACATTCCCGCGGCCCTGCCAGGCGGGCACTGCCCCCCCCTCGGCTGTCCCCAGTGTCCCCATGTCCCCACCATCCCCCCCGGGGGTCCCCATATCCCCAGTGTCCCCATGTCCCAGTTGCCCCCAGTGTCCCCAGCATCCCCATGTCCCTGCTGCTCCCTGGGACAGGGGACACTGGGGTGATACCAGGACCCCGGGGGTCACCCTGCTGGCAGTGCCACCATGGCGGTGACATCCCTGGGCAGAGGTGGCCGGATCCTGACCCGTGTCCCTGTCCCCGTCCTTGTCCCTTGTTCCTGTCCCTGATCCCTGTCCCCATCTCTGTCCCCGATCACTGTCCCTTGTTCCCATCCTTGTCCCTTGTCCCCATCCCTGTCCCCATCCCTGTCCTTCTTCCTGATCCCTGTCCTCACCCTTGTCCCCTGTCCCTATCCTTGTCCCCTGACCCCTGTCCCCATCCCTGTCCCTGTTTCTGATCCCTGTCCCTGTCCCCATCCCTGTCATTCTTCCTGATCCCTGTCCCCATCATTTTCCCTTGTCCTTGTCCCCTGTCCCCATTCCTGTCCCTTGTCCCCATCGCTCACTCCTGTCCCCATCCCTGTCCCTGCTCCTGATCCCTGTCCCCTGTCCTCATCCTTATCCCCTGTCCCCATCACTGCCCGTGTCCCCATTCTTGTCCCCTGATTCCTGTCCCCTCTGTCCTTGTCCCTTTCTCCTGTCCCCATCCCTGTCCCCTCAGGGTGTCCCCAAACCCTTCACCGAAGTCATCAAGGCCAACATCGGTGACGCCCAGGCCATGGGACAGAAACCCATCACCTTCCTCCGCCAGGTACTGGGGCTGGGGGAGGTGACACCGCACAGTGTTGGGGACAGAGGGACACCCAAGTGTCCGGAAAGGGTCCCAGGTGTCCAAGTGCCACCCCCCCCCCCCCAGGTGACAGCCCTGTGCCTGTACCCGGAGCTCCTGGCCAACCCCTCCATCCCCGAGGACGCCAAGGATCGGGCCCGCCGGTTGCTGGCGGCCTGCGGTGGCCACAGCGCCGGTGAGCGCCCGCGGTGACGCTTTGTGGGGACACTTTGGGGACACACTTGGGGACACTGAGGTCACCCCTAGTGTCCCCCTTTGCCAGGCGCCTACACCGCCAGCCCTGGCATCGAGCTGGTGCGACAGGACGTGGCCCGGTTCCTCCAGCGCCGCGACGGTGTCACCGCCGAGCCCGGGAACATCTTCCTCTCCACCGGGGCCAGCGACGCCATCGTGGTACTGGGGGGGGTGGTGACACAGGGGACACACACACGGGGCCACCCTCAGTGTCACCCCAATCCCTGGGCCGGGTGCCACCCGCTGCCCGTTCCCACGGCGGGTGCCCACAAAGGGACCGTTGTGCCGGGGTTGGCACCGGCCCCGGGACGGGCGGTGCCAAGATGAAGGGGGAGGGGGTGGCACTTGGGGACGATGTGTCCCCGCTGTCCCCAGCACTTCCTCGGTGTCCCCAGTGCCTCCGGGGAGGGGGGGGGCGGGCCCTGCCAGCTCGCTGGCCCCGGTGTGGCTGTGAGCAGGCTCACCCCATGGTGTCCCCTGTGCCCTCACTGTCCCTGTCCCTCACTGTCCCCACACCCACACCATCCCTGTCACCTCACTGTCCCTGTCCCCACGGTGTCCCCCAGGACACCCCAGTGTCCCCATCATCCCTGTCTCCTCACTGTCCCCATGGCCATGAGCTCTCCAGCCCCCCACTGTCCCTGTCCCCTCACTGTCCCCATGCCCACATGGTCCTGTCCCTGTCCCCACACACTCATCATCCTGCCCCTGTCCCTTCACCATCCCTCTCCCCTCACTGTCCCCACACTGTCCCCATGCCCACGCTCTCCCTGTCCCCTCACTGTCCCCGTGGCCATGACCTCTCCAGTCCCTCACTGTCCCTGTCCCCTCACTGTCCCCGTGGCCATGACCTCTCCAGCCCCACACCCTTCCTGTCCCCTCGCTGTCCCCACCACCTTGTCCCTGTCCCCACACCTCCCTTTTTCTCCCCCCACCCCTTTTCCCCAGAGCATCCTGAAGCTGCTGGTGTCGGGCGCGGGGCCGTCGCGCACGGGGGTGCTGATCCCCATCCCGCAGTACCCCCTCTACTCGGCCGCCATCGCCGAGCTCAGCGCCGTCCAGCTCAACTACTACCTGGAGGAGGAGCGGTGCTGGGCGCTGGACGGGGCCGAGCTGCGGCGGGCGCTGGCCGAGGGGCGTCGGCACTGCTGCCCCCGCGTCCTCTGCGTCATCAACCCCGGCAACCCCACCGGTACGCCCGCTGGCACCCGGGGGTGGCACCCCAAAACTGGGGATAGCACCCCAGGGCTGAGGATGGCACCCAGGGCTGGGCTGGGACACCTGGATTGGGCTGGGACCCCAGAGCTGGGACCCCCAAGGCTGGGATGGGACCCCAAGACTGGGATGGGGCACCCTGGGTTGGACTGGAACCCCAGAACTGGGACCCCCAAGGCTGGGATGGGACACCCTGGGTTGGGCTGGGACCCCAGAACTGGGACCCCCAAGCTGAGATGGGACCCCAAGATTGGGATGGGACACCCTGGGTTGGGCTGAGACCCCAGGGCTGGATTGGGACCCCAGAACTGGGACCCCCAAGGCTGGGACGGGACTCCAAGACTGGGATGGGACCCCACGGCTGGGACCCCAAGACAGAGATGGCACCCCAAGACTGGGGATGGCACCCGAAGGCTGGGCTGGGGCCCCAGGGCTGGATTGGGACCCCAGAACTGGGACCCCAAAACTGGGGATGGCACCCCAAGCCTGGGCTGGGACTCCAAGACTGGCACCCCAAGGCAGGACTGGGACCCCTGGGTTGGGCTGGGACCCCAAGACTGGCACCCCAAGACTGGGATGGGACCCTTGGGTTGGGATGGGACCTCTGGGCTGGATTTGGACCCCAAGACTGGGATGGGACCTCAGGACTGGGACCCTAAGACTGGACTGGGTCCTTAAAGCTGGAATGGGACCCCTGGGCTTGGCTGGGATCTCTGGGCTGGGCCTGAGACCCTGGGACTGGGCTGAGACCCCAAGACTAGACTGGGACCTCAGGATTGGGCTAGGACCCTGAGCTGGGACTGGGACCCCTAGGCTGGACTAGGATCCTAAGACTGGTTTAGGATGCCAGGGCTGTGGCCCCTGGACTGGGCTGGGACCATTAGACTGGGATGTCAAGTTTGGAGCTGGGACCCCAAGTTTAAGCCTGGGACCCCAAGCCTGGGCTGAGACCCTCTGTCTGGACTGGGACCCCCCAGTACCCTACTGGTACCAGGGCTGCGACTCCCAATACCCTACCAGTACCGGTGCTGGGGCTCTACTGGTACTGGGATTGGGACCATGACCCCCAAAACCCAACCATTGCTGGGGCTGGGCCCCCCAAACCCCAGCTGGTGCTGAGGCTGGGACCCCCCCCAGTGCCAGCACCCCAATGTCCCCCCAGGACAGGTTCAGAGCCGGCAGTGCATCGAGGACGTCATCAAGTTCGCCTACGAGGAGAAGCTCTTCCTCATGGCCGACGAGGTCAGCGGGACCCGCGGGGTGTCCCCCACCCTCACCCCCATCCCTGGGGGACCCCGACATCCGGGTGACACCCCCTCACCGCCCCCCCCCCCAGGTGTACCAGGACAATATCTACGCCGAGGGCTCTGCTTTCCACTCCTTCAAGAAGGTGCTGTTTGAGATGGGGCCGCCCTACTCAGAGGTGGTGGAGTTGGCCTCCTTCCACTCCATCTCCAAGGGCTACATGGGCGAGTAAGTCCCATCACCCTGCCTGCCATGGCCACCGCGGCCACTGTCACCCCAGGGACGGTGGTCCCACAGGTCCTAGAGGTGTCCCAGACCTGGGGTGGGGATGGAGATGGTGCAGCCTTGTGTGTCCCGAGGGGAGGGGTGGGGATGCCACCACCTCATGGATGCCATGCGTTGGGGATGGAGATGCCACCGCCCTGTGGGTCCCTTGGGGTGGAGATGGGGATGCCATGACCTTGTGGGTCCCAGGGTTGGGGATGCCACCACCCCATAGATGCCGTGGGGCGGAGATGGGGATGCCATGGCCCTGTGGGTTCCAGGACTGGGGATGCCACCACCTCCTGGATGCCGTGGGGTGGAGATGGGGATGCCATGGCCCCATGGGTTACAGAGTTGAGGATGCCACCACCTCATGGAAGCCATGGGTTGGGGATGGAGATGCCACCACCTCATGGGTCCCCTGGGGTGGAGATGAGGATGCTATGGCTCCGTGGATTCTAGGGTTGGGGACAGAGATGCCACCATCTCATGGAAGCCATGGGGTGGAGATGGAGATGACACCACCCCATGGATCCTCTGGGGTAGAGATGGGGATGCCATGGCCTTGTGGGTCCCAGGATTGGGGATGCCACCACCTCCTGGATGCTGTGGGGTGGAGATGGTGGCACCATGACCTTGTGGGTCCCAAGATTGAGAGTGATGATGCCACGACCCTGTGGGGACAACATGGCAGAGCTTTGAGGGGCTCAGAGGACGTAGATGCCACAGCCTGGTGGCTCCTTGTCTGGGGGTGCCCACCACAGACACCCCCCTGCCATGTGTCCCACCTGTGGGTCCCCATCCACCACACCCTATCCCCGGGTCCCAGCCCGTAGGTGGCCACCTTTGGGGGGGGGGTGTCTGCATCCGTGGGGTCCCACCCTTGCGTCCCTCTGTCGTCCCCCGCTGTGGGTCACAGTGGGGGTTGTCACGGGCCGTCTCGTGCCAGGTGCGGGTTCCGTGGTGGGTACATGGAGGTGGTGAACATGGACCCTGCGGTGAAGGAGCAGTTGGCCAAGCTGGTGTCGGTGCGGCTCTGCCCGCCCGTGCCCGGGCAGATCGTCCTGGACACCGTCGTCAGCCCCCCCCAGCCCGGGGAACCGTCATATGACCTGTTCATGGCTGTACGGGGGGATGGGATATTATGGGATGGGATGGGGATGGGAGGGGAGGGGATGGGATGGGATTGGGATGGGGATGGGATGGGATGGGATGGGATGGGGATGGGATGGGATTGGGACGGGATTGGGATGGGATGGGATGGATTGGGATGGGATGGATGGGATGGGATGGATTGGGATGGGATGGATTGGGATGGGATGGGGATGGGATGGGATGGGATGGATGGGATGGATGGGATGGATGGGATGGATGGGATGAGGATGGGATGGGGATGGGATGGGATGGATTGGGATGGGATGGATGGGATGGGATGGATTGGGATGGGATGGATTGGGATGGGATGGGGATGGGATGGGATGGGATGGATGGGATGGATGGGATGGATGGGATGGATGGGATGAGGATGGGATGGGGATGGGATGGGATGGATTGGGATGGGATGGGGAGGAGATATCCCCAGCCCGGTGTCCCCGCAGGAGAAGCAGGCGGTGCTCAGCTCCCTGGCACACAAGGCCCGGCTCACCCAGGAGATCTTCAACCGGACGCCCGGCATCCGCTGCAACCCCGTGCAGGGCGCCATGTACTCCTTCCCCCGCATCGAGCTGCCGCCCCGCGCCCTGGCCGCTGCCAAGGTGCCGTGGGGCTGGGCAGGATGAGACCCAGGGGCTGTGGGGCTGGGGCAGGATCAGTCCTGGGGGCTGTGGGGCTGCGTAGGATCAATCCTGAGCCATGTGGGGCTGGGCAGGATGAGTTCTGCGTGCTGTGGGGCTGGGCAGGGTCAGTCCTGGGTGCTGTGGGGCTGGGCAGGATGAGACCCAGGGGCTGTGGGGCTGGGCAGGATCCATCCTGGGTGCTGTGGGGCTGGGCAGGATGATTCCCATGCAGTGATCGAGGCCCTTGGCGAGGCGTGGGGCTGAGCCCTGCCCCACCTGTGAGTCCGTGGCCACGGTGCCCATGCCGGGCAGCCCGTGGTGCTGAGCCCTGCCCCGTCCCACAGGCGCAGGATCAGGCCCCCGACATGTTCTTCTGCATGAAGCTGCTGGAGGAAACGGGGATCTGCGTGGTGCCGGGCAGCGGCTTCGGGCAGCGGGAAGGCACCTTCCACTTTCGGTGGGTGCTGGGGTGGTGGGGAGGGAGGGGGCAGGGCTAGAAGTTGGGTGAGAGGGTCCCATGGGGCTGGACACCCCCCATCAAGACCCCAATCCCCAGGTGGGAGGGTGCGGGAGGGTGCAGGGAGAAGGGGGTCTCAGGTGCCCGATGGGTTGGGTGTAGGGTGGCAAGGGGCTTGTTGAGGGGAATAGATGGGGGCTGTGGGGTTCAGGGGGGGGGCAGGGAGGGTGCTGGGGGTGTGTGTGTGTGCCCCCCACCCCAGCCTCGCTGCCAACCCCCCCGTACCCCAGGATGACCATCCTGCCGCCCACCGAGAAGCTGCAGCTCCTGCTGGAGAAACTCAGCAGCTTCTACACCAAGTTCGTCAAGGAGTACTCCTAACGCCGGCGTGCCCCCCCCTCCAGAACCCCCCCAGTACCCCCCCCAAACCCCCCCAACACAGCACCCACCACCCCACACTCCTCCCTGGGCCCCGGGTGCCGCAGGCCGGGACCCTGCCCTGGGTGGTCTCGGTGGTCTCCAAGTGCCTCCAACCACTTTGTGCCTTATTGGGGGGGGGGGGGGGGGAGGCCAAGGGCACCCCGTGTTCTGGGGCTGCCCCCCCCCGCTTTGAAACCTCAAATCCCACTAATAAAAGGGTCGTGACCAGCCTGGTGGGGGGGTGTTGTGTGTCACTTACAACCGAGCACCCATGGGTGCCCCCTCTGCCCCACCAGCACCCAGCGGGGTTGGGCTGAGACCCCCCCGTACTCATGACATGAAGCTCCCCGGGAGTGGGGGGGTTTGTGGGGCGAAAGCAGAGGGTGGTGTGATCTGGGGGGGCTTTAATGGGGGGGGGGGGGGTGTCACCCCCCTCTGTCAGGAGAATTCCCGCAGGAAGGCGGCGTGGAAGCGGGTGAGGGCGAGCAGCCCCCGCTCCAGCGCCTCGGCCGGGGGCAGCAGCGACAGCCTGGGGGGGTGGGGGGGGATGTGGGTGGTCCCACACCCCCCCCAATCATCTTGTGTCCCCCCCCAAAACCTCCTGGTAACCAGGCCCAGGGGTCCCCAACCAGCCCCCCCATCAGTGACATCCCCGTTGGCCAACCTCAACCGGCACCCCCCAACCTGTCCTGCCCCCCCCGCCCCGCCCCCAGCCAGCGCCTGACCCCAAACCTCCGCTGCCACCGGCCCCCCAAAACCCACCTCCAGCCCCCAAACCCAATCTTCCAGCCCCCCAAAACCCCAATCTCTGACCCCCTCCCCCAGGCTCCCAAAATCCAACCCCAGCTTCCCAGCCCCCCCACCCCGAGCCCCCCAAACCCACCCCCAACCCAACTCCCAGCTCCCCAACACCCCAACCCCACCCCCAAGCCCCCCAAATCCCATCCACAACCTTCCAGCCCCCACTCAGCCCCCCCAAACCCCCCAACCTCACCTTCCAGCCTCCCACACCCAGTCCCCAATGCCCCTCCAAAACACCAGGCCCCCCAAAACTCACACTCCACCCCCAACCCAGCCCCCCCAAAACCCCCAAATCCCCACCCAGAGGTCACCCACCCCCACCAGCCCCCCAAAACTGGGCTCCCCCCCAACCCCACACCCCCATCAGCCCCCAAAACCCAACCCTGACCCCCCAGACCCCCCCAGCGTCTCCCCCACCCCAACTGCCCCAACCCCCCCTCTCCCCCCAGGCCCCAAACACCGACCCCAAGTGCCCCCCCCCTCCACACACCCCCTCCACCCCTCCGCCCCCCCGTACCCCACATGGGGGGTGCCCCCCTCCTGCCCGAACTCGCTCCCCGGGGCCACCACGAGCCCCGTGGCCTCCAGCAGCTTCTGGCAGAAGAAGACGTCGGGCTCCAGGCCCCGCGCCTGGGGGGGACGGGGGTCACCCTGCGCCGGGGGGCCTGGCCCCGGGGGGCCCCGTGTCCCCGGGGTGTCCCCAGGGGCTCCCCTGTCCCCAAACACCTCCTGGCCCCGGGACTCCCCCCACCAGCGACTGCCCCTGTCCCCAGGACACCCCGATGTCCCCGGGCTGCCTCGGAGCCCCACAGGGTCCCACGACCCTGGGATGTCCGGTGGCCCCAGGGTGGCCCCGTGTCCCCAACTCCAGGGTCCCCGATAGCTCACAGGGTCCAATGTCCCCGGAGAACCCCCTGTCCTCACGATGTCCCGTGTCCCCAAGGACACCCCACATCCTCACGATGTCCCGTGTCCCCAGGGTGCCCCGGGCTCTGGCTTGTCCCGTGTCCCCAGGACACCCCAAGTCCCCAGGGTGCTCCAGGACACCCCATGGCCCCAGGGTGCCCTGTGTCCCCAAGATGTCCCGTGTCCCCAAGGTGCCCTGTGGCCCCCAGGACACTCCATGTCCCTGGGATGTCCCATGTCCCCAGGACACCCCAAGTCCCCAGGGTGAATCATCTCCCGTGCTGCCCCATGTCCCCAGGGTGTCCCATGTCCCCAAGATGCCCTGTGCCCCCCCAAGACTCCCCCCATCCCTGGGATGTCCCCAAGGTCCCCACATCCCCAGGACACCCCACATCCCCAAGATGCCCCGTGTCCCCAAGCTGCCCCCTACTCCCATCGTGTCCCCTGTCCCTGGGATGGCTCCTGTCCCCACATGCCCTACCCCCGGGCCCCCCCAGCCCCCCGGGGTGCCCCCCGGTCCCCCCGGGCGCTCACCCGGGCCTGGCGCAGGGCGCGGGGCGGGAGCTGGATGCGGGGGAAGGCGCGGGCGCCGCCGTGGAGGGGCTGGAGGCGGATGCCGGGGGCTCGGCCCAGCACCTCCTGCACCCGCCGGGCGTTGTGGGCCAGATCCTGGCGGAGGGCCTGGCGGTGCTGGGGGCAGGGGCTGAGCCGGGGGGTGCGGGGGGACATGGGGATGGGATGGGGAAGGGCCGCACAGCCCCCCCTCAGCCGGGGTGTGGTCCCTCACCCCCTGCCGCCAGCAGAACCCGTGTCCCTGCGGCAGGGATGCTCCCCCCGCCCTGACCCACCTCCTCAAATTCGGGGTACGAGGGCTCGGGGGGCAGCGGGGGGTCCACGGCCGTCTGCAGCATCACCTGCCCCAGGATGGGGGGGTACACCGACAGCCCCCACGTGTAGAAGCATCTCAGGACACTCGGGTCGATGTTCACCAGCTCGAAGAAACCTGCTCGGTACCCGCCCCTGGATGAGCAGCAGGGTGGAGGAGGCTGAAAATGGAGGTTTTGGGGGGTCCTAGGGGGGGTTTGGGGGGTCAATACTCACCCCCCGACCCCCTTGGAGAGGGAGTAGAAGGAGACGAGCTGGACGGCGGAGGCGAGCGGGGCCCCCATCTCCCACAGCACCCGCTTGAAGGAGAGGAAGGGGCGGCCGGGGAGGAAGGCTCGTTCCTGCTGCACCTGCGGCACCCGGGGCTCAGGGGGAGCCGGGCTGGGGGGCACGACCCCCCCTCAGCCCCCCCCAACACCCACCTCGTCCGCCAGCAGCAGGAGGTTTTCCTCGGCCGCCAGCCGGATGATTTCCTCCATGTTCTGCCGGCTCAGCACGTGGCCTGTTTGTGTGGGGGGGATTCCACTCGTGTCCCCCCCCAGATGTGGGGAAACTGAGTCACGGAGCCGCCATCCCGCCCCCCATCCCCCCAACTCACCCGTGGGGTCGCCGGGGTTGACCACGCAGAGCACCTTGGGGTGACACCTCGCCCGCGCCCGCCGCAGCGCCCACCGCACCGCCTCGGTGGCCACGGCCCAGCCCCGCTCCTCGGCCAGCGGGTACGGCACGGCCACGGCCCCCGCCAGCCCCACGGCCGCCCCACGGCGCGGGGGGCCCGGTACCGGCACCAGCACCCCCGTGGGCTGCGCCGCCGCCTCGTCCACCACCAGCGACACCACGTCCTGTTGGGAAGAGCCGCCGTGGCTCGGGGGGGTCCTCGGTGGCCGCACGGCCGCCGGCGGTGCCACCGGCGCTCCCCGTGCCACGCTCACCACCACGGCCGCCGCGGTGCCGCTGCAGGGGACGATGCAACGGGGGTCGCTGGGGACGCCCCCGTCCCTTTGCTCCAGGTAACGGGCCACCTTGGTGGCCACTATGCCGGTGACGTACTCCAGGTTGTAGGCCCCTGGGGACAGATCTGGTGTCACCGCACCTGCTGAACCCCCACCTGTGCCCCCCCGCCTCACCCGTGGGGCCGCCCCCCACCCACCACGGTGTCCCCATCCCCGCCGTACCGGGGCTGCCGCCCTGCAGGTGCTGCAGGATCTGCCCCACGCGGCGCTTGGCATCCGCCGGCACGCACTCGTCATCCAGCAACTCCGGGTACGCACAGATGGCAGCCACCTGTGGGAATTTGGATCCCCCCTTTCCAGTCACAGGCCCCCCCCCCAACACCCCGTGGAGCTCCCAGGGTCACAATCTGCCCCCTCCCCTTCCATCCCCAGGGTGTTTGGGGGGTGCTGAGCATCCTGGATTCAGCTGTGCCCCACATCTGGTTTGGTCGGGGATTGATGCTCAGCACCCTCATGGTTTTGGGGTGTGGGGAGGGGGGCGTCAGGCTGTGGGACACCCCCCAAGTGCAAGCAGCCATGGGGGTCCCCGTTACCTGCCGGAGGAAGGTGAGAGGCTGGTGGCCAGAGGCAACCGCGTCCCCCGAATGGCAATGGGTGACCTCAGTGAAGGGCTTGTCCTCGCCCTTGGGGACAGGAGCTGGCTCAGCGGGGACACCATCCTCTGTCCCCCCATGTCCCCGTCCCCCAACCCCAGGGGATGTGGCCGTGGGGGCTTGGGGCAGGGGGAAGGCACCTTGGAGCATCCCAGGGCACCCCAATGGAGGGGGGACCCCAGGGGCGGACCCGGCCTTTGTGGTGCTGTGGGGAGCTGTAGGGACATGGGGTCTGGGTGGCCGTGGGGACCTGTGGGGCTCTGGGGTGACATGTGGGTGGCCATAGGATCCCTGTGAGGCTCTGGGGCCACAGGTGGCCAATGGGGACCCGTGAGGTTCTGGATCTGTGGGTGGCCATGGGGACCTGTGGGGATCGGGGCTCTCAGGTGGCCACAGTGACCTGTGGGTAGCCATAGGGTCCCCATGGGGCTCTGGGGCCACAGGTGGCCATGGGGACCCGTGAGGTTCTGGGTTTGTAGGTGGCCGTGGGGACCCATGGGGCTTTGGGGCCATGAGTGGCTGTGGGTCTCGTGGGACTCTGGAGCCACCAGTGGCCACAGGGACCTGTGAGTGACCGTAGGGTCCCTGTGGGGCTCCGGGGAAGTGGTGGCTGTGGGTCCCGTGGGGTCCAGGGAGGGTCCTGTGGGGCTCTGGAGTGAGTCTCACCTGGGCCAGCTCCTCCTCGATGGCAGTAGCCCGCTCGAGCAGGAGCTGCAGTGGAGATGGTGGCGTGTGCCAGCTCCCGGGGTTCACCAGAGCTGGGGGGCAGCCGATACCCCCCGAGGTGCCACTCGCCGCCATGGCCGAGGCAGGACTGGACCCGTGGCCGGGGGGGCAGGGAGGCGGCCCAGGTTAATGGTTAAGGGCCCGGCGGTGCGTGGCGTGACGGGACGGTGCGTGGCGTGTCGGGACGCCCGGGGCAGGCAGGGTCCTGCCCGTCTGTCCTTCCGTCCGTCCGTCCGTCCGTCCGTCCCTCTGGACCCAGCTCCTGCCACGTGACGTGCGTGACACGGGGCAACGAGCAGTACTGGAGACATGGGGGGGGCCTGGGAGTGATGACCACCCCCCATTTCCCACCCAGTGCCCCCTCATTAGCCCGTTTCCAGCCCCATGACCCCACACACGCCTGCCCCATTGCCCCCCGCTATATGCCCACCAGCACCCCGTTACCCCCCTGCCCACCTCGTTACCCACCACATGCTCTTTTACCCCCTGCTCACCCTGTTACCCCCCTTGTTACCTGCCCCATAACCCATCCTGGTACTGGCCTCATTCCCCACCTCGTTGCCCCTCCAAATACCCACGCCATTACTCACCTCGTTACCCACCCCATTACTAGTTACCCACCCCATTACTAGTTACCCACCCCATTACCCTCCTGAATTCCCACCTCGTTACTGTGCCAATTACCCACCTTATTACCTGCCCCATTACCTGCCCCATAACCCATCCTGGTACTGGCCTCATTCCCCACCCTGTTACCCTCTCCATTACCCACACCATTACCCACCTGATTACCCTCCCAAATACCCTCCCCATTACCCACTCCCTTACCCTTCTTGTTACCCACCCGATTAACCTCCCAAATACCCTCCGTTACCCTCCCCAACACCTGCCCCATTACCCTCCCTGTTACCCACCCGTTTCCCTCCCTTCTCATTACTCGTCCCATTACCCTCCCCGTTATCCATCTCATTACCTTCCTCATTATCCTCCCAAATACCTGCCCCGTCACCCACCTGATCACCCTCCTCAATACCCTCCCCATTACCTACCCCTTTACCCTCTTCGTTAACCACCTGATTACCCTCCCAAATACCCGCCCCGTTTCCCTCCCTGTTACCCACCCATTTCCCTCCCAAATACCCGCCCCAATACCCGCCCCGTTACCCACACAAATACCCGCCCCGTAACCCGCCCCGTTACCACCCCCTTGGCACTTTGCCACAGGGACAGTGGCTCCCGCAGCCATGGCCACAGCACAGGGGACGTTGGGGACACCGGGGCCCGATCTCCCCCAGGACTGCAGCAGCGACGACGCTCACGCCGTGGGACGGGGCCCACTGGCCGTCCTGCGCCAGGTACTGCCGGCCGCCGGGGTTGGCACCGCTCTGAGCTGTCACCCTGTGTCCCCCCACTCCCTGTGTCCCCCCCGCCGCAGCTCAGTGCCCGGTCCGTGTCCCCCAGATCGCAGCCGCCTGCACCTTCCCCGAGCTGCTGGGCAGCCCTGCTGTGCCCGAGGGTGCCCGGCGCCGGGCACGGCGTGTCCTGCGCGAGATGGACGCCAGCAGCATCGGTAGGGCCCGGCACGGCTGGGGGGTGCCCGGCAGTGGCGGTGTGGGGTGCCCCTTGCAAGCATATGGGGGAGGCTTGGCGACACCCATGGCGGGGTTTATAGGTGCTTGGGGGGGGGGGCTATGGGGTGCCCAGCATGACGGGGGAGAGCTGGTGTGGCTTGTAGGGGTGGCCCAGAACAGCCTGTGGGGTGTCTCTGTGATCTGTGGGGTGCTCAGATCCATGGGGTGCCTCAGCAGAGCCTGGGGGGTGCCTGCATGATCTGTGGGGTGCCCATCCCCATGGGGTGCCCCAGAACAGCCTGTGGGGTGCCTCCATGATTTGTGGGGTGTCCCAGCAAGGCCAATGGGGGTGTCCATGACTTATGGGGTGCCCCATAACGGCCTGTGGGGTGCCTGCTTGATCTATGGGGTGCCCCAGCAAGGCCCATGCAGTGCCTCCATGATCTATGGGTTGCCCAGACACATGGGGTGACCCATAAGAGCCTGTGGGGTGCCTGCTTGATCTACAGGGTGCCCCAGCAAGGCCCATGGGGTGCCTCCATGATCTATGGGGTGCCCAGTGCCATGGGGTGCCTGGTGCCAGCCCCACGAGGTGCCCTTTCCTGGCGAGGCCACCAAGGGAGGGAGAGGGGTCATTGGGGTCCCACTGGATTCAGGGTGCTCCAGAGGGAGTCACTGGGGTCCTTTGGGATTTGGGGTGCTCGGGAGCGGGTCTCTCCCTGTTCCCAGGGGGCTACAACCACGACCACCGGGCGCTGGGGGTCCCGACCAGGGTTGCCCGTTTCCTTGAGCGCCGCGACGGGGGGGTCCCCTGCCACCCCCGCAACATCATCCTCTGCAGTGGCACCGCCAGCATCTTCCCGGTGAGCGTGCATCCCCGGCGAGAGCGTGGTGGGGGGGTCCCCATGCTCCCCTCCCCAACCTCCCCCTCCAAGCTCATCCCCATCCCTACCCCAGTTCGTGGTGTCGCTGGTGGTGGACGAGGCGGCGGCGCAGCCCACGGGGGTGCTGGTGCCGGTACCGGGCCCCCCGCGCCGTGGGGCGGCCGTGGGGCTGGCGGGGGCCGTGGCCGTGCCGTACCCGCTGGCCGAGGAGCGGGGCTGGGCCGTGGCCACCGAGGCGGTGCGGTGGGCGCTGCGGCGGGCGCGGGCGAGGTGTCACCCCAAGGTGCTCTGCGTGGTCAACCCCGGCGACCCCACGGGTGAGTTGGGGGGATGGGGGGCGGGATGGCGGCTCCGTGACTCAGTTTCCCCACATCTGGGGGGGGACACGAGTGGAATCCCCCCCACACAAACAGGCCACGTGCTGAGCCGGCAGAACATGGAGGAAATCATCCGGCTGGCGGCCGAGGAAAACCTCCTGCTGCTGGCGGACGAGGTGGGTGTTGGGGGGGGCTGAGGGGGGGTCGTGCCCCCCAGCCCGGCTCCCCCTGAGCCCCGGGTGCCGCAGGTGCAGCAGGAACGAGCCTTCCTCCCCGGCCGCCCCTTCCTCTCCTTCAAGCGGGTGCTGTGGGAGATGGGGGCCCCGCTCGCCTCCGAAGTCCAGCTCGTCTCCTTCTACTCCCTCTCCAAAAGCGTCGCTGCAGAGTGAGTTCCAGCAGCGCTGGGCGCGGGGCAGCGGGGCCGTGGGGCAGTGGGGGGTGGGTGGGGGCTGAGGAGCAGCTCTGGCCCCCCAGGAGCGGTTTCCGTGCGGGGTTCCTGGAGCTGGTGAACATGGAGGAGGGGGTCACGCTGCCCTTCCAGCTGGCACAGTCCATCCCCCGGCCCTGCGTCCTGGGGCGCGTCCTGCTCGACATCCTGATGGACCCGCCCGAGGAGGGGGACCCCGTCCAGCAGGCCCTGGAGGAGGTGGGGGCTGGCGCGAGTGGCCCTTCCCCATCCCCTTGCCCTTCCCCATCCCCTTGCCCTTCCCCATCCCATCCCCATGTCCCCCCGCACCCCCCGGCTCAGCCCCTGCCCCCAGCACCGCCAGGCCCTCCGCCAGGATCTGGCCCACAACGCCCGGCGGGTGCAGGAGGTGCTGGGCCGAGCCCCCGGCATCCGCCTCCAGCCCCTCCACGGCGGCGCCCGCGCCTTCCCCCGCATCCAGCTCCCGCCCCGCGCCCTGCGCCAGGCCCGGGTGAGCGCCCGGGGGGACCGGGGGGCACCCCGGGGGGCTGGGGGGGCCCGGGGGTAGGGCATGTGGGGACAGGAGCCATCCCAGGGACAGGGGACACGATGGGAGTAGGGGGCAGCTTGGGGACACGGGGCATCTTGGGGATGTGGGGTGTCCTGGGGATGTGGGGACCTTGGGGACATCCCAGGGATGGGGGGCGTCTTGGGGGGGCACAGGGCATCTTGGGGACATGGGACACCCTGGGGACATGGGGCAGCACGGGAGATGATTCACCCTGGGGACTTGGGGTGTCCTGGGGACATGGGACATCCCAGGGACATGGAGTGTCCTGAGGGCCACAGGGCACCTTGGGGACACGGGACATCTTGGGGACACAGGGCACCCTGGGGCCATGGGGTGTCCTGGAGCACCCTGGGGACTTGGGGTGTCCTGGGGACACGGGACAAGCCAGAGCCCGGGGCACCCTGGGGACACGGGACATCGTGAGGATGTGGGGTGTCCTTGGGGACACGGGGCACCCTGGGGACAGGGGGTTCTCCGGGGACATTGGACCCTGTGAGCTATCGGGGACCCTGGAGTTGGGGACACGGGGCCACCCTGGGGCCACCGGACATCCCAGGGTCGTGGGACCCTGTGGGGCTCCGAGGCAGCCCGGGGACATCGGGGTGTCCTGGGGACAGGGGCAGTCGCTGGTGGGGGGAGTCCCGGGGCCAGGAGGTGTTTGGGGTCAGGGGAGCCCCTGGGGACACCCCGGGGACACGGGGCCCCCCGGGGCCAGGCCCCCCGGCGCAGGGTGACCCCCGTCCCCCCCAGGCGCGGGGCCTGGAGCCCGACGTCTTCTTCTGCCAGAAGCTGCTGGAGGCCACGGGGCTCGTGGTGGCCCCGGGGAGCGAGTTCGGGCAGGAGGGGGGCACCCCCCATGTGGGGTACGGGGGGGCGGAGGGGTGGAGGGGGTGTGTGGAGGGGGGGGGCACTTGGGGCCGGTGTTTGGGGCCTGGGGGGAGAGGGGGGGTTGGGGCAGTTGGGGTGGGGGAGACGCTGGGGGGGTCTGGGGGGTCAGGGTTGGGTTTTGGGGGCTGATGGGGGTGTGGGGTTGGGGGGGAGCCCAGTTTTGGGGGGCTGGTGGGGGTGGGTGACCTCTGGGTGGGGATTTGGGGGTTTTGGGGGGGCTGGGTTGGGGGTGGAGTGTGAGTTTTGGGGGGCCTGGTGTTTTGGGGGGGCACTGGGGACTGGGTGTGGGAGGCTGGAAGGTGAGGTTGGGGGGTTTGGGGGGGCTGAGTGGGGGCTGGAAGGTTGTGGATGGGATTTGGGGGGCTTGGGGGTGGGGTTGGGGTGTTG
The DNA here is from genome assembly GCF_965140245.1 of Athene noctua. Classification (NCBI taxonomy): domain Eukaryota; kingdom Metazoa; phylum Chordata; class Aves; order Strigiformes; family Strigidae; genus Athene; species Athene noctua. The sequence continues at coordinate 1,184,264 of NC_134038.1, forward strand.
GGGAGCTGGGAGTTGGGTTGGGGGTGGGTTTGGGGGGCTCGGGGTGGGGGGGCTGGGAAGCTGGGGTTGGATTTTGGGAGCCTGGGGGAGGGGGTCAGAGATTGGGATTTTGGGGGGCTGGAAGATTGGGTTTGGGGGCTGGAGGTGGGTTTTGGGGGGCCGGTGGCAGCGGAGGTTTGGGGTCAGGCGCTGGCTGGGGGCGGGGCGGGGGGGGGGCAGGACAGGTTGGGGGGTGCCAGTTGAGGTTGGCCAACGGGGATGTCACTGATGGGGGGGCTGGTTGGGGACCCCTGGGCCTGGTTACCAGGAGGTTTTGGGGGGACACAAGATGATTGGGGGGGGTGTGGGACCACCCACATCCCCCCCCACCCCCCCAGGCTGTCGCTGCTGCCCCCGGCCGAGGCGCTGGAGCGGGGGCTGCTCGCCCTCACCCGCTTCCACGCCGCCTTCCTGCGGGAATTCTCCTGACAGAGGGGGGGTGACACCCCCCCCCAACCCCATTAAAGCCCCCCCAGATCACACCACGCCTCTGCTTTCGCCCCACAAACCCCCCCACTCCCGGGGAGCTTCATGTCATGAGTACGGGGGGGTCTCAGCCCAACCCCACTGGGTGCTGGTGGGGCGGAAAGGGAACCCATGGGTGGCCCGTGGGGACACGGGGTGCTCTTGTGCACCCTCACAGCAACCCCTGAACCCCCCAACCCCATCTCTGCCCCCCAATCCCCGTGCCAAACGCAGGCAGGACTGTGGGGAGGGGCGGGGTGCTCAGGACCGGGGCATCCAGGGGACTAGAGCCACCCTAGGGACAGGGACACCGTGGAAGCATGGGGAGTCCTGTGGTGTGGGACATCTTGGGGTTTTGGGGTGTCCTGGGGGCATGGGACATCTTGGGGACATTGGTCCCCAGGGGATATCAGAGACCCTGGGGTTAGGGACACGGGGCCACCCTGGGGACACAGGACATCCCAGGGTTGTGGGACAATGTGGGACTCCAAGACAGCCTGGGGACATTGGGGTGTCCTGGGGACATGGGGCACCCTGGGGTCACTCTGGGATATGGGGAGTCCTGGGGGATACAGGGCATCCTGGGGATATGGGATATCTTGGGGACCTGGGACAAGCCAGAGCATGGGGCACCCTGGGAACACAGGACATGGGGTGTCCTGGGGGACATGGGACAAGAGATGCTTGGGGACATAGGGTACCCTGGGGACACGTAGCTCTCCAGGGACACTGGAGCCTGTGGGATATTGGGGACCCCCTGAGGACACAGGGGCACCCTGGGGACATGGGACATCTTAGGGGTCACAGGGCACCTCAGGGACAGAGGAAACCCTGGGACATGGGACATTGTGGGGACTTGCGGTGTCCTGGGGACATGGGACAAGCCCGAGCATGGGGCCAGCCTGGGGACACGGGACATGGTGGGGACAAGGGACTCTCCAGGAACATTGGACCCCAGGGGATATCGGGGACCCTGGAGCTGGGGACACAGGACATCCCAGGGACGTGGGACAACGTGGGGCTCTGAGGCAAGCTGGGGCCACTGGGGTGTCCTGGGGACAGGAGCCACCCCAGGGATGTGTGGGGCACCCGCTGGTGGGGGGAGTCCTGGGGCCAAGAGATGGTTGGGGACAGGGGAGCCCCTGGGGACACAGGGCACCCTGGGGACAAGAGGTAGTTGGGGACAGCAGAGGCCCTGGGGACATGGGACATCCTGGGGGAGACACAGGGCACCCTGGGGACACGGGTCTCTCCAGGGACATTGGACCCCGTGGGGTATTGGGGACCCTGGAGTTGGAGCCCCCCTGGGGTGGCAGCTCAAGGAAAGACACAACCAGCCACCAGGGCCCGTGGGCACATTTTATTGTGGTGGCCACAATGGCATGAGAGGGGACACTTGGGGTCCCTCAGGGGTGGGGGAGGACCCCGTAGACCTCGACCTCGCACAGCGCCAGCTGCTCCCAGCGCCCGGGGACGGTGACGGTGACGTAACGGCCCGGCAGCCCCTGGCAGCAGACGGTGCTGAGCGACCCGGGACCGGCGTCGGTGATGACGCCGCAGCTGCCAGGGAGGAAGAGACGCGGTTGAAGCCACGGTGACACCGGTGGGGCAGTGTCACACTCCTCATTTTGCCACCCCCCCTCCCCTTTCCCGTTTTAGGCTCACATGGGGTTGTCCTTGCCGCGCTCGCCCGGCGCGTCGCCGACGTGGACCCGCGCTCCCCGCAGCCGGTGCCAACAGCAATCCTGGCGGTTTTTCACCACCACGGTGGCCACGGCGCGGCGCCCGCCCAAATCCACGCTCCACCACGGCTCCCGCTCGCGGCGCGTGTGGCTGCAGGAGCCGCGGTGCCAAACGCCGTCCCGGTTGCCGTCCACCGCCTTGGCCGCCGCGCCGAGGCCGGTGGAGGTGGATGATTGTGTGGCTCGTTGTTCTCGAGCCAAATTGGGGGCTGCGAAGGCCACGGAGTGGGTTGGAAAGGGGGGAAAAAAAGTTTTTGGGTAACCAGGGAAAACGGCGGCTCCTCACCTCCCGGTAACGGGGCGCAGCCTTGGCGGATCACCTCCACCTCGCACAGCACCAGCACGTCCTCCCGCTCGGGGATGAGGATGGAGACGTAGCGACCGCGAAGGCCGTGGCAGCAGACGGTGCTGAGCGACCCGGGGCCGGCGTCGGTGATGATGCCGCAGCTGTCGGGGTGGAAGAGGAGGAGGAGGATGAGCTGGCGCCGTGAGGACGCCGAGGACAGCGGCGGGGTTTGAGGCTCACACGGGGTTGCGCCGGCCGTGGTCGAGCAGCGAGTCGCCGACGCGGATCTCGGCGCCTTTGAGGCTCTGCCAGCAGCAGTCGCGGCGGTTTTTCACCACCACGGCGTGGACGGCGTGGCGCCGGCCCAGGTCCACGCGCCACCACGGCTCCTCTTCCTCGGCGGTGTGAGCGCAGGAACCGTGCTCCCAGTTGCCATCCCGGTTCCCATCAACGGCGTTGCCGGCGCCACTGGTGGCGTCCAACACCGAGGACTGAGCGGCCGGGCGGCCCAAAGCCACGTTTTGGGCTGTGGGAATGGGTGAGTTTAGGGGGTGCCACGTTGTGCCAAAAAAACGCTCTCCCGGCACCGCCCGCCAGCCCCGCTCACCGCCGGGCAGCGCGGCGCAGCCCTGCTCCACCACCTCCACCTCGCAGAGGCTCAGCTGCTCCCGCCGCCCGGCCACGGCCACGGTGACGTAGCGGCCGCGCAGCCCGTGGCAGCAGACGGTGCTGGTGGAACCGGGGCCGGTGTCTGTGATGGTGCCGCAGCTGCGGAGCCGGGAAGAAAAAAAAAAACAAAACGAAAAAAAAAGAGGGAAACAAGGGGGTGAGGGTGGGCGACTGCCAGAGCAGCCACACGCCACGGTACCGGCACTCACATGGGGTTGTTGGTGCCGTGGCCGGCGAGAGAGTTGCCGAGGTGGACGCGGGCGCCCTTCAGCCGGTGCCAGCAGCAATCCAGGCGGTTCCTCACCACCACGGCCGCCACGGCGCGGCGCCGGCCCAAATCCACCGTCCACCACGGCTCTGGCTCCCTCTCGGTTTGGGAGCAGGAGCCGCGGTGCCAGTTGCCATCCCGGTTGCCATCCACGGCGTTGATGGCGCTGCTGGCCCCGCCGGCTGTGGATGACTGTGCTGCCGGGCGCCCCAGCGCCAGGTTTTGGGCTGGAGGATGCCACAGTGACACTTTATGTCCCTCCCCTCACTCCAGGCACCCCCACGCCATGTTGTGCCACCAGCTCGGGGACACGGGTGACATCCCCTGTCCCCGCTACGCTCCCCGTTTCCCCCGTGGTGCTGCAGGGACCGAATCACAGGGAGGGCAGCGTTTGCTGGGGGCCACTTGGCACGTGCCGGCTCGCTCTGGAATGGGGGATCCTGGGTTCTTACCACCGGGTGGGGGCACGCAGCTCTGCGCCGTCACCTCCACCTCGCAGAGGACGAGGAAATCCTCCCGCCCGGGGATGAGGATGGAGACGTAGCGTCCCGGCAGCCCGTTGCAGCAAATGCTGCTGGTGGAACCGGGCCCGGTGTCCAAGATGGCCCCGCAGCTGCCGGGAGGGAAGCGTCATGGCTCTGGCCAGCGGGAGAAGCCTGTGCTGGGGTGTGGGGAACACACGACTGACCCCACTTACACCGGGTTCCGCTTGCCGTGGTCAACCAGGGAGTCCCCGACGTGGATCTGGGCGCCGAGGAGACTCTCCCAGCAGCAGTCGTGGCGGTTGGTGACGGTGACGGCGTAGACGGCGTGTCGGTGGCCCAGATCGACGTGCCACCACGGTTCCGGTTCCTTCTCGGTGTGGGCGCAGGAACCGCGCTCCCAGTCGGCGTCGGCGTTCCCGTCCACGGCGTTGGCGGCCAGGCTGAAGCTGTTCAGTGTGGACGACTGGGCGACGGCACGGCCCCGCGCCACGTTGGGGGCTGGAAATGCCAGAGGGAGAGTTGGCAAGAGGTTGCCGGCTCCGGTTGCCGCTTCACCGGCTGTTTCTCACCTCCGGGTAGGGGGAGGCAGCCCTGCAGCACCACCTCCACCTCGCACAGCACCAGCGTGTCCTCCCGCCCAGGGATCAGGATGGAGACGTAACGGCCCAGCAGCCCGGCACAGCAGACGGTGCTGAGCGACCCAGGACCGGCGTCGGTGATGACGCCGCAGCTGCTGGGGAGAAAAAAAAGCTCAGGAGATGGCGGCAGCAGTGGTGGGGTGCTGACACCCCCCCAAAAACACCCCTCGTTTTAGGCTCACAGGGGGTTGTCCTTGCCGCGCTCGCCCGGTGCGTCGCCGACGTGGACCTGCGCTCCCCGCAGCCGGTGCCAACAGCAATCCTGGCGGTTTTTCACCACCACGGCTGCCACGGCGCGGCGCCCGCCCAAATCCACGCTCCACCACGGCTCCTGCTCTGTCAGGGTGCGGGCGCAGGAACCGTGGTGCCAAACGCCATCCCGGTTGCCGTCCACCGCGTTGGCGGCGATGCTGGCGTTGGGGAAGACGGAGGATTGGCTGGCCGGGCGCCCCAGCGCCGCGTTATAACCTGATGAATTCACCAGAGAAATGAAAGGGGGGGTGTGGGGGGCGGGGGTGTTTAGCCCATCACCGGGGTGTCCTGGTGAGGTTTTGGCTCACCGGGAGCGACCTCAGGGATTCTCCCACCAACAAAGGGTCAGGACTTACCAACCGGCGGGAGGAGGCAGCTCTGGGGGGTCGCATCCTGTGCCAGGACCTCGCCGAGCAGCACCAGCGCCCAGGGCAGGGCCATGGTGTGGGGGGCTGCGGAAAAAGGGGAACAAAGTGGTTGGGGACACGGCAAGAAGGTGCCCCCCGGGTGCCTCCTGAGCCCACCAGCTCCGGAATTGCAGGGGCGAGGAGGCATGTCTTACCACGAGCCACAGCTGGCGCCACCACCCTGATGCCCCAGCCACCGGCGCAGCCTCACCACCTCCCTGCTCCGGCACGCCGCCTGGAAAACCAAAAGGGAAGAGGATGAGGAGGAAGCTCCAGCGCTGTGCTGCGAGCTGGAGTTTCCTCTGGAGGAGGAGGAGGAGGATGGAGGAGGCTGTGCAGTGCTGGTGGCCGTTGCTGTCAGACACTGGACCAGCTCCCCCAGTTAATGGTTAAAAGGGTTTTCAGACGACACCGCGTGTCAGGGAGGGACGGGGTGTCCCGCGACAGCCCAGCGCCAGGAGGCAACTGGGGCGTGAAGTTCTCCAGTTGGAAACCAGTTTGTCACCCCAGCTCTGTCGGGAGGGTTTGCTTGTCCCCGAGTTGCCAGTGGTAAAAACTAAAGTGGGTTTTGGGGAGGGGAAAGGTTTTATCCCCTGTGATGGTTTGCCAGGTATCCACCCAGTCGCTCTATCACTTCCCACCCCCCTTTTCCCCTTGTTTTCTCAACAGGGTAAAGAGGGGAAAGAAGATAAACTAAGCCTTGTGGGTGAAACTAAAGCAGTCTTAATAAAAGCAAAATAAGCAAAGGTCCGGGCGCGGAAGCAAAAGCAAACAGATTTATTCTCTACTTCCCATGGACAGGCGCTGTATTGGAGCCCTGCTTCCTGAGAAGGGCTGATGCGGAGTGGTTGCCTCGGAGGACCAAGGGTGACCCCACCCCTTTCCTCCTTTTTCCCAGCTTTATACTGGGCAGGCGTCATATGGTCTGGAATATCCCTTTGGTCAGTTGGGGTCAGCTGTCCTGGCTGTGTCCCCGCCCAAGATTTTGTCCATCCCGTCCCACTGAGGGGAAAAAAAGTTGGAAAGAGCCTTGGTGCTGCGTAAGCGCCGCTCAGCAGTGGCCACAACATCAGGGTGCTACCAACACCCTGCAGCTCCCTCCCGGCAACAAAACACAGCACCGTGAGGGCGGCTAGAGGGGAAACCAATTCCAGCTCAGCCAGACCCAGTACACCTCCTCGGGGCTCCCTGAGAGTTGGGTGCTGGGGGAGAGAGGGAGGACGGCGCAGGCAGGGTGCCAGAGCCGCGGTGGCACCCGGCTTTCCTGGTGAGGGACCCCGGCACCGTCCCGGTGCTGCAGTGATGAACCCCCCCATTGTCACAGTAACGGCCCTCCAACGCCACCCACAACGTCGGGGGGGTGTCACCCCCAGTCAGTTCACTCCCCGGGGTGCAGGCAGCAAAGTGTAGGCAGGAGGGGTGTGTGTGACGGGGGAAAAGTTGATTTTTTTATTAATTCCTTGATAAAATCCATACTCAAAATCCCCTCCACCATGGGGTCTTCACGGAGAGGGGGTGACAGCAGCTGGCAGGGGGGTGGCACAACCCCAGGGGACCACAGTGACATCGTGGGGGGTGGCCCCCTCATTTCACTTGCCACCCTTGTCACCTGGCAGCCAGGATCTCCTCGGTGGCCAGGCGGGCGAGGCGGTGGAAGTCGAAGGGGAGATACTTCCTCCAGAACCGGCGATCGCGGCCGTAAACCTGGGCAGGAAAACAAGGGCTGCCTGCGGGGAGCAGGCAGGGAAGCCCTGGGTTAGGCAGGAACAGGCAGTGGGACAGGCAGGTGCTGGGGAAGGGTGAAAAAAGGCCAATTTAGCATCTCCCACCACCGCTTTCTCTTACCGATGCCATGAAATATCCTGGCGACGGCTCTGCCAGAAAATTTCTCGTCCTGGCGGATGGCGAGGAAATGGCGGATGTCGGCGCGGATGCGGCTCTCCCAGTCCTGCAGCTGGGAAGGACACAGCACCCAGGGGGGTCACGTCCCTCCTCTTCCTCACCCCCCAAACCCATCCCCGGTCTCATCTCTGTGGGAGATGCTGCGTCCTGAAAATTCCACGGGTCAGAGCGCGCAGCAGCTCCCAGTAAAAGAGGTTTTGCTCACTTTGGCATCGCTGAGATCATCCTCCTCCTCCTCTTCCTCAGCCTGCTCGCCCGTGGGCTCCTTCTCAAAGTAGTCGCTGAGCAGAGCCTTCAGGCAGGAGCTCCTCTCCTCTTCCTCGTCTGCAGGGTGAGGGTCGCAGGTCTGGAAGGCCACGCTGCACGCCCCACTATCAACTTCCCTCCTTTCCCAGTACCAAAACAGGCCCCAAACTGGGAAGATGGGAGCGTGGGCAACCACGGGGAGGGGTCGGGTGGTTTTGCTCACCTCTGGAAGGCCTGGAAGCAGGCACGGAGCTGGCCAAGAGCTGCTTTCTCCCTGGCAACCACCCTGCGGTGGAGGAAGTCACAGATGGAGTCCAGCTCATCGTCGGTGAGGTCGCCGTAGGCACGTAGGTGGAAGGATAAATCCTCAAATTCCACCAAAACGCCGGTTTTCCCTTCACCGCGGCTGCCTGAAGGCACCGAAAAGCTGGTTGAGCCAGTGCCCGCCCAGATCTGATGCTACAGGAGGAATTTAGGCCCACCCCAAGGAACGCGGGTACCTTGGCGCAGGCGCGGATCCCACTGGAGCTGGCGCAGGGCGCGTTTCACCAGCACCACTTCCCAACCCATGGAATCGCTCAGCGAGACCACGTCGAATTCCAGAGAGCTGGTGTGGTCGTGATCCCTCCCTGCCAGCCGCTCCCGGGCCAGGCAGACGGCGACGGGGGGTGAGCTGAGGGGCAGAAGACCCCAAAAACCTGTTGCTGAGGTGGCTCAGAGGCTGGGTTTTTACCGTCTGACACATCTCACAGAATCCCAGCTGCCCCAGCCCAACCATGACCCCCCCCTGACCGTTCCCAACTCCCCCAGATCCCTCAGCGCTGGCTCAGCCCGACTCTTCAACCCCTCCAGGGATCCCGGGGACTCCCCCCTGCCCTGGGCAGCCCATTCCAACGCCCAACAGCCCCTTCTGCACAGAAATCCTTCCTCAGAGCCAGCCTGACCCTGCCCTGGGCAGCTTGAGGCCATTCCCTCGGGGCCTGGCGCTGGGGCCTTGGCTCCAGAGACTCATCCCCCCTCTCTGCCCCCTCCTGGCAGGGAGTTGCAGAGGGCCAGGAGGTCTCCCCTCAGCCTCCTCTGCTCCAGACTGAACCCCCCCAGTTCCCCCAGCCGCTCCCCAGCAGACCTGTGCTCCAGACCCTGCCCCAGCTCCGTTGCCCTTCTCTGGCCACGCTCGAGTCATTCAATGGCCTTTTTGGGGTGACGGGCCCAAAACTGAACCCCCTCAGCCAGGGGCGGCCTCCCCAGTGCCGAGCCCAGGGCTCAGATCCCTTCCCTGTCCCTGCTGGCCACGCCAGTGCTGACACAAGCCAGGATGCCGTTGCCCTCCTTGGCCCCCTGGGCACACTCTGGCTCATTCTCACCCCCCCCAGTCCCTCTCTGACCGGCAGCTCTCCAGCCACTCCTCCCCAGGCCTGTAGCCCTGCTGGGGGTTGTTGTGGCCCAAGGGCAGCCCCCGGCATTTGCCCTCAGTGAAACTCCCCCAGTGGGGCTCAGCCCATGGCTCCAGCCTGCCCAGGTCTCTCTGGTCACGTTCTGCCCATCAGAGAGCACGCTCTGACCTCCGCGCCACATCCCGGAGCTGTCGGGGTCCCCCGTAGCAGAGCAGGCGGCAGGAAGTGTAGGTGGGAGGCAGGAGCTCCAGCCAGCGCTGCGGGTGCAGCTCCAGGTAGCACAGGAGGGTCTCGATACCTGCGAAAGGAGAGCGGGGAGGCGCTGGGGGGGATCCCCAATCACCTTCAGCCTCACTCGGTGGCCGATTCCTCCCCTCACCTTCCTCCCGGACATCCAGGGACTCCACAGTTTGTTGGATGGGGAGGGCTCGCTCGTGCTTGTAGCACAGGCGCTGCCTGCTCTGCCTTGTCACGCTGCCACCATCCTTCTCCTCTTCCTCCAAGAGCTCGGCCATTTCGGCATCCTCCACCTCTCCGTCCTGCAAGAGACACGGTGTCACCAAGTAGAGGCTCCTGCCTTCACTTTGGGACATCCTGACCATTCCTGGTCAGATTCTACACCACGCTCGCCTCCCCTCAACAGATTTAAACTCCCTGACACAACCACTCAATAATTAAAGTGTTTTCTACCACGTTAGCTCGTTACTTAATGAGTTTAAAAACCACAGGATCCTCAGCCCCTTCCTCACCTTGACAACATCCTGGTGTTTCTGGTGCAGCTCCAGACACTTGCAGGGAGAGAAAACCTTCTGCACCAGCTTCTTGACGGTGAAAAAATCCACCGAGTCGCCGTAAATGTGGCGCCGCAGCTCGTGGAGATCCCTGCCCTGGGGAAGCAGTGGTGAAAAACCCCCCAAAATTAAGGGGAACCCCCCTGCTCCTACCCCATTGTCAGGTCTTACCTCCGGGTCTAAGAAGAGGTGGCAGTGAGCCGGTTCGCCGTCTCGCCCGGCCCGGCCAATCTCTTGCACGTAACTCTCGAAATTTTTGGGCATGTTGTAATGCACGACGCCGCGGACGTCGGGCTTATCCAACCCCATGCCGAAAGCCACCGTGGCCACCACCACGCGGAGCTGGCCCTTCATGAAGGCGCTCTGGACGCGGCGGCGTTCGGCAGAGGAGAGGCCGGCATGGTAAGCGTCGGCGATCCACTTCAGCCGGCAGCGGACGCTTTTTGCTGAAAAAAGACAAAAAAAAAAGCAGGCAGAGGCTTTAATTAGCCATTTCTAGCAGCAAAAGCACAGTTGCTAATTAAATCAGGGGTGGAAATGAGCAGCAAACTCTGCCTGAGCAGAAACCAGCCCGGAGCAGGAGCAGGGCTGCTGCTCCCCCGGCAAAGGGGCACGCGGGCTCCTCGTTAGCTGCCAGAAGTCGTCAAGCCCCGATTGATTTGGAAGCGGGATGGCACCAGCTCGTCCAGCTTCAGCAAACAAAACCTTGAGGGAAAGGATCCCCGGGGCCAAACAAGCACCAGAGCTCAGCCACGGAGTCATGACGTGGATTTTGAGGGAAAATAAAAACACTCTCGAGGTCACAGCGAGGAGGTTTGGCAAGAAAAAAACCCGTGAGTGCTACAACGATTCGTTAAACCCAGTGATGGTTAATGTGCATCTGTTGTTATTGGCTGTCCAAAGCCTGGCTTTAAAGCCCCCCTGATGCAGGTGGGGGGAGAAAAACTCTTTGTTGCCCTGTGCCCAGGTGAAGCGGCCGGCAGAGCCAGAAACTTCTGCAGAGAACCCCGTGAGCACGGCTCATTCCCTGAGCATTCTCCGTTCCAGCGCGGTTACACCAAACGGGAACTGTGGGAGCTCCTGCTCCTCTCGGAGAGTGAGGCCGTGCCACCTACCCTTTGCTTTCTTCCCTCGAGCACCGTCTCGTGGTGGCTCCACGGCTCCCTGCAGGCAGGTCCGGATGAGCGCCGCGATGCGATTTGTCTCCTCCCGCCGCGTGCAGTAAATGATGATGGAGTCCAGGTGCCCGAAACGTTCCCCTTGCAGCAGGGAGACGAGGGCCTGCGGGCAGAGAACAGGGTGAAATTCGCCGAATCCCAGAACCATCTGGGTTGGAAAAGCCCTTGCAGCTCCTCCAGCCCATCCATGACCCTCCCCCTGACCGTTCCCAACTCCCCCAGATCCCTCAGCGCTGGCTCAGCCCGACTCTTCAACCCCCCCAGGGATCCCGGGGACTCCCCCCTGCCCTGGGCAGCCCATTCCAACGCCCAACAGCCCCTTCTGCACAGAAATCCTTCCTCAGAGCCAGCCTGACCCTGCCCTGGGCAGCTTGAGGCCATTCCCTCGGGGCCTGGCGCTGGGGCCTTGGCTCCAGAGACTCATCCCCCCTCTCTGCCCCCTCCTGGCAGGGAGTTGCAGAGGGCCAGCAGGTCTCCCCTCAGCCTCCTCTGCTCCAGACTGAACCCCCCCAGTTCCCCCAGCCGCTCCCCAGCAGACCTGTGCTCCAGACCCTGCCCCAGCTCCGTTGCCCTTCTCTGGCCACGCTCGAGTCATTCAATGGCCTTTTTGGGGTGAGGGGCCCAAAAATTCCCACCCTAAAAGGGTGGCACAGCAATAAACTTGTGTTTTTTAAGACGTCCTCGTCCCTACCTGATCCCTGTCCCTGTCCATGGAGACAGAGAGGTGCAGGTTCGGGGGCACGGCGGTGCAGCGCACTGCCAGCCCTTCCTCCGCCGGGATGCCGAGGTGTTGGGCCACGTCCCGCGCCGTGGCCAGCGTGGCGGTGGCCGTCAGCCCCAGGAAGCACCGCACACCCAAACGCTCCCGAAGAATCTACCAAAAGGAGGGAAAACAAAAAGTAAATCAGGAGCTTGATGCTCCTCCTCACCCCTAACCGGTTCCCTCCGCCTCGGGATGGGTTTTTTTTTGTTTTTTTTTTTTAATCCCCCGTCTCAAACCTTGCAGAGCCGCAGGTAGCAGGGGCGGAAGTTGTGGGACCACTCGGAGAGGCAGTGAGCTTCGTCGATGCAGGCGAAGGCCACGGCCGGCAGGCGACGGGCGGAAGGCAGGAAAGCAGATTTCAAGCTGTTTCCGCCAACCAAAGCCTCGGGCGACAGCAGCAGCACCTGCACCTCGCCCTGTCTCACCTGCGCCGTGAACGCCGCGTCAGGGAGCGCCGGAAAGTGGCACGAGGGGTGGCTTTACCCCCCCATCTCTGTCCCCGCGGCACCCTGAGCGCTCATGGCTCTCCCCCGGGGAGTTTTGAGACCCCGTAGAGCCTCACCTTCTCCATCGCTGCTTCCCGCTGGGATTTGGTCATGTTGGAGTGGATGCACACGGCCGTCAGGCACGGTGGCAACCCTGAAACCTGGGAAAAAAAGCCCATCACGTACCTGGCTCAGAGTGGGGGGAACCCCTTTGGACACCTGCCTCCCCGTTTTGGGTTGATGCGCACCCAGAAAGGGTTGAGGTGGGGAAAAAAAACGGGATATCTGAGCGGTACCTGGTCATCCATGAGGGACACCAGCGGGGAGATGACCAAGGCGATGGATTTGGAGTGTTTGTGGTAGAGGTAAGCGGGGAGCTGGTAACAGAGGGACTTCCCCAACCCCGTCGATAACACCACCAGCGTGGACAGGCCTGGTAGAACGAGGGCTTGGGGACTTTGTTTGGGGACAAACCTGCAGGAGCCCAAACCCCACAGAGAAAAAAAATAAGAAATAAATCCTCACCTGAAAGAATCCTCATGATGGCCACCTCCTGGCCTGGGCGGAAGGAGCTGTAGCCCAGCACCTTCAGAGCCTCAAACACCTCCTGAGGGGTCTCTGCAGGAGGAAGGATGAGGATGAGGAGTCAGAGGGGTCAAATCCACCCGTAGGCCCTCTCAGAGCACCCTGGGGAGCCCCTACCTTGCACTTCCCCCTCTGGCCCACGGCTGTAGAGGGGCTCAACGGGCGCGGGGGGAGTGGGAGGCTCGTCCATCGGCCTCCACACATCCAGCTGAGTCGAGGCCTCCAAAATCTTCTCAGATTTTTCCCGGTCGCTGCCTCCGCTCTCTGCCGGGGATGAAGGCAGGAGTCGGGACCCGCAGGTGGCTTTTCCCACCCTGCCTGGACACCCTCCACCACGCAGGGAGCCTGCTGGTATTTTAGCCCAGCAAAGACACATCCCAGCATAAACCCAACCTGCCAAAAATCCACTTTCTGAGCCTAAGCAAACCCTCCTGAGAACGCAACTGAATTTCCCCGGGGTGTGGAGGAAAAATAAACGATTCCACGTTTCCACGAGTTCATCCCAGAGCCAGCCACAGTGTGTCAGTGGAGAGTGAGGCAAGGCCCGGCAAACCCCGCGGCCTCACCGGAGAGCTCTCTGCAGCCGGTGTTGGTCCTACGAGCCACTTCTTCCAGCGTAGGCAGGGGAGCCTCCTCCTCTTCATCGGCGTGGCCGTTCTCCTCCGGCAGCGGGCCGGCAGCCGTCTCTACTTAAATCCACAGTAAAGAAACCGCCTCATCTTTTGACCTTCTTCCACAAATTATAATCCCTCAGAATCCTCAAGGGCAGGGAAGCTGCAGGGAGGTGGGAAAACCCAACAGATCCTTCCCATCCTCAGGCACGGCCACATCTAAACCCAACCCACGGCTTTGCTAAACTCCCCTCTTTAACCCAGCATGTTCCAAGCCTTACCTCGACCCCGGCACGCCGATGCCCAGTGCCCCGTCCCGCCACATTTGAAGCAGACATCTGAGCGTCGGCCGGCGGATCTGCCGCCTCCCCCGAACTGCTCCGCTTTCTTCTGCCACTTCTGCTTCCACAGCTGCGAAACGGAAGCGTCTCCGGTTATTTTTATATTTTTATTAAAAATAAAAACGTGGTTTATGATGTTTTACTTCGCCCCGCGCGCCGGGCTTTTGCCAAAGCATCGCATGAACAGGCCAAGCTTTAAAAATAAAGGTAATTTTCTTCCAGCTGATGCTCCACCTCCCCGAGACGATCCAAAAGGGTTTCAAGTTAATTAATGGGGAGATAGTAATTAAAAAAAATCCTAGGGTTTTGTGGCAGAAGCTGGAAAGGCTGAGGAGCCTCTTTACCCAGCAGGACAAGCCCGCTACAGCTTGGTCTTTCCCCTCGCACAGCATCTTCTGGGCAAAGCTGCCACTGAAGGCAGGAAAGTCAGGCAGGAGCGGGAGGGGCAGGAAGCCGAGTCGTGCCTGCGCCGCTCTCCTACACGGTCACAAAATAAATTAACTAAAAGGCAAAATATGGAAATTCAAAGAAGGAGGCGAAGAGCAGCGAGAGATGGGAGAGTTTTAAATCCAACTTGGTCTGGATGAATTCAGATTTTATGGGGATTTGGCAGGGAGAGCGGGAGGACGTCGGTGACGCGCCGGGCAGGACGTTACCTGCTTGCGAAGGCGATGTCCTCGCAGGGCGTAACCTCGGACGTGAGATTTTTTCTTCAGGTTAAGCCTGACGAAGTTCTCGCCTCCCCGTGGAGGTGCTCTGTGGAGAGAGAGGTGGATCAGGACTCCATCCACACCTCCTGCCAGCTCCTGCGTGCACCCAGCGCCGGCAGGAGCGGGCAGAGCCCCGGTGCCCTGCCTGCAAAGTGGCTTTGAGGGAAATAAGCTCTAAATCTTTTGTCCTTTAAATGCAATTGAAGGCGATGCAGACGCTCCGGGGGGGAGGCCAAAGGCACGTGGGGTATATTTCCATCAGAAAATCAGACTGAAACCCCCCCCCCCCCCAACTTATTTCTTCCCCCCAGAATTCCTGACTTCAGGCAAAAAAGGAGGAATTTGGGAAAAAGCAGCTCATTATTTATAGCAACGGATGGGAAAAAGCCCCCTCAGCTCCTTTTCCAACAGCTTTTTGGTGCTTTCGAGTGATGCGTGGCATCGCTGCAGCCCGTGTTTGATTGGGTTTAATTAGTGGGTTTGTTTCCACAAGGCTCGTTTGCTCCAGCAACACCCCCACGGGGAGTTTGAAGCGAGGTGTGAGCTCCACTGAGGCAGGTGAACCTGCGGCAGCACCGGGGAAGTCGCCAAGGACCTACCTGGCAGCGCTGGCTCTGCGTGTGTGTCTGGGC